>NC_039364.1:191213490-191218412 GCF_003573695.1 Papaver somniferum | reverse complement strand
GAGCCAACCCCAACAAAATCCAAAGAGGATATTTCAAACAGGCACAACATCCTGCACTGAAACCTCACCTGATCAAATCCATGCCATTACCACCCTCCGAAGTGGTAAAGTCATCGAGAACAACGTGGGCGAACCTAATGAGTCTGATACAAATTCCACGTTGTCTCCACAACCCCAGAAAACCAAAGAATCTGAGCAAGTTGGAAAATCTGACAATTCTACTGCTGTGAATGTCCCTTTGCCAACTCATCTTCCTGTTGCTCCATTTCCTCAAAGATTGATCTATCAACAGAAAAGTACCCATTACAATGAGATGTTAGATCTGTTCAAGAGAGTCAACATCAACATTCCTTTTCTTGAAGCAATCAAGCAAATCCCTGCTTATGCCAAATTCCTCAAAGACTTGTGCACTCAAAAGCGCAAGCTCAATGTGCAAAAACGTGCTTTCTTAGCTGAGCAGGTGAGTTCCATCATTCTAAACAGAACTCCACCCAAGTTTAGGGATCCAGGATGTCCAACAATTTCTTGCACTATAGGAGAACACACGGTCAATAAAGCTTTATTAGACCTAGGTGCAAGTGTTAACCTACTGCCATATTCTGTTTATGAGCAGTTAGGTCTTGGGGAGTTGAAACCAACATCTATCACTCTACAGCTGGCAGACCGATCTGTCAAGATTCCTCGTGGAGTGGTCGAAGATGTTTTGATCAAGGTTGACAAATTCTATTTTCCCGTAGACTTCATTGTCTTAGACACTCAACCTGTACAAAACCCAGACTGTCACATTCCTGTCATCTTAGGACGTCCTTTCTTGGCTACGTCCAACGCGATCATTAATTGTCGGAATGGAGTGTTAAAACTGTCTTTTGGTAACATGACGGTAGAATTGAATGTGTTCGATATTAGTCAACAACCTGTGAATCTTGATGATGATGATGTGCATGAAGTTAATATGATTGAAGGATTAATGCAAGATTCGTTGACTAACATTCTATCCGTCGACCCCTTTCAAGCATGTATGGAGAACTTTAACCCAGATTCCTATGATGATGCATACTGTAGTGACGTCCTATCTCTGCTCGAATCTGTACCTCAAATGGACATCACTGAAAGGAAATATGAAGTGGAACCACCCTTACTCTCTGATTCCAAGCTTATTCCATCCATTGTTGAGCCACCCAAGCTAGAATTGAAAACATTGCCTAGTACGTTGAAGTACGCATTCCTAGGTTCTTCTGATACTTTACCTGTCATTATTTCATCATGTTTAGACACGGAACAGGAAAGTAAGCTTTTAGAAGTACTTAAGGAACACAAAGAGGCCTTAGGATGGACCATCTCAGATCTCAAAGGAATTAGTCCCACCATTTGCATGCACCACATTAACCTTGAAGAGAATGCCAAACCATCGAGGGAAATGCAAAGGAGACTTATCCCTAACATGAGAGATGTAGTCAAAGGAGAGATCCTGAAACTACTTGATGCAGGTATCATATACCCAATTCCCGATAGCAAATGGGTTAGTCCCATTCAAGTTGTGCCTAAGAAGTCAGGCATTACTGTAGTTCAGAACGACAAGAATGAATTAGTCCCTACTCGTACAACCACAGGATGGCGAGTATGCATCGACTACAGGAAGTTGAACACAGTAACAAGGAAGGATCACTTCCCGCTCCCTTTCATTGACCAAATGCTAGAACGTGTGTCTGGACACAGTCACTACTGTTTTCTAGATGGCTTTTCCGGTTATAACCAAATTCACATTGCTCCGGAAGATCAGGAAAAAACTACATTCACGTGTCCATTTGGGACGTTTGCTTATAGACGTATGCCCTTCGGGTTGTGTAATGCACCTGCTACTTTTCAGCGTTGCATGATGAGCATTTTTTCTGACATGATAGATAGTTTTCTCGAGATCTTTATGGATGATTTCTCTGTTTTTGGTTCCTCGTTTGACGAATGTTTGAAGCATCTTGCCCTCGTGATATCCAGATGTAAAGAAAAGAACCTTGTTCTAAATTGGGAAAAATGCCATTTTATGGTGAATTCAGGAATAGTTCTAGGGCACATCATCTCAGAAAAAGGAATTGAAGTGGATAAAGCTAAAGTTGACCTCATTCAACATCTACCACAACCTCGCTCTGTGAAGGAGATCAGATCATTTCTAGGTCATGCTGGTTTTTACCGGCGATTCATCAAAGATTTCAGCAAAATCTCCAGACCTCTGTGCAGTCTTCTCTCCAAAGATGTTGCCTTCAATTTCGATGCTGCTTGTGTGAAGGCATGGGAGGAATTAAAAACCCTTCTCACCACCGCTCCTATAGTCCGACCACCCGATTGGAAGCTTCCGTTCGAACTTATGTGTGATGCCTCTGATTATGCTGTTGGTGCTGTTTTAGGACAGCGAGTTGATAGACTACCATATGTGATATACTATGCTAGCAAAACCCTTAATGATGCCCAACTCAATTATTCAACTACCGAGAAGGAATTGCTTGCCGTCGTTTTCGCATTAGACAAGTTTAGATCTTATTTGATAGGGTCTAAGATCATCATATACACAGACCATGCGGCTTTGAAGTATCTTCTTTCCAAGAAGGATGCTAAAGCTCGCCTTATTCGATGGATACTCTTATTACAGGAATTCGATCTCGAAATCCGTGATAAGAAAGGTTGTGAGAATGTGGTTGCTGATCATTTGTCTAGATTAACTTTAGAGTCTATTGATGAATGTGAGCTGATTAGAGAATCATTCCCAGATGAACAGCTGATGTCTATCTCAGACCTTCCTTGGTTTGCTGATATTGTTAACTACCTCGCTACAGGTAGGATGCCCTCACGTTGGTCGAGACAAGACCGCTCTAAATTCCTGGCTGAAGTCAAACATTTCCTTTGGGATGACCCATATTTGTTTAAGTACTGCCCAGACCAAATCATTAGGAGATGTGTCCCCAACACTGAACAGAAAGATGTGATATCTTTCTGTCATGACCAAGCATGTGGAGGCCATTTCAGTGCCAAGAAAACCGCTGCAAATATCTTGCAGTGTGGATTCTATTGGCCATCATTGTTCAAGGATTGCCATGATTATTGTGTTGCTTGTGAACGCTGTCAAAAGCTAGGAAGCATTTCGAGGAGAAACATGATGCCATTGAACCCCATTTTGATTGTGGAGATGTTTGATGTTTGGGGGATAGACTTCATGGGTCCATTTCCCATGTCTGACAGCAAGTTGTACATCCTAGTCGCAGTTGATTACGTTTCTAAGTGGGTAGAAGCCATAGCAACCAGAACAAATGACCACAAGGTGGTACTTTCATTTTTAAAGGAGAACATATTTTCACGTTTTGGTACCCCTAGAGCTATCATCAGTGACGGCGGTTCACATTTTCGTAACAAGTACTTTGAGTCTTTAGTACGCAAGTATGGCATAACTCACAAGGTTGCTACTCCGTACCACCCTCAGACTAGTGGACAAGTGGAAGTGTCTAATAGGGAAATTAAGCACATTCTGGAGAAGACGGTCAACCCGTCCAGGAAAGATTGGTCATTGAGATTGAATGATGCTTTGTGGGCCTATAGAACAGCTTATAAGACACCAATTGGCATGTCCCCCTATCGTCTAGTGTATGGAAAGCCGTGCCATCTACCTATGGAATTAGAACATCGTGCCTACTGGGCAATCAAAGAGCTGAATTTTTCTATGGACGAAGCTGGAATTCAACGGAAACTTCAACTCAACGAGTTGGAAGAATTGAGAAATGAGGCTTATGACAGTGCCAAGCTGTACAAGCAGAAGATGAAGATGTTTCATGACAAGCGTATTCTACGCAAATCCTTCACTCCTGGTCAGAAAGTCTTGCTGTATGACTCCCGATTACATCTTTTTCCAGGAAAACTGCGTTCCAGATGGAAGGGTCCGTACCTAGTACGCACAGTTTTTCCTCATGGAGCTGTAGAGCTGGAGGATGTCTCCAACAAGAACGTTTTCAAAGTCAACGGGCAGAGATTAAAGCCATTCCTTGAGCCATTTCCACCCGACATTGAAACAACCGACCTGGAGGACCCAGTCTATGTGGACTAAACTGGTCCACTCTTTCCCTAAGAAACCAAAATTTTTTTCCAAATTTTTCCCTAAAAACCAAAATTTTTCTTTTTCCCAACAAAACCAAATTTTTCCAAAAAGTCCAATCCCATTAAAAACCAAATTTTCTTGTAGATAATGTGTTAGTTAAAATTCCTTTTGTATATATTTTGTGCTCATCCATTGTGACTCTGAAATATGTTGGAGTTTTGCCTTGGATATCGGAGTTTTAATTCTGCTTTCGCCGAAATCGGGTATTCTCTCTCCTTTTACTCTACTCAGCATGTCCCTTTCCATATGTTGCATTTTAATTCTTTCCATATTTTGAAACATTGAGGACAATGTTTAGTTTAGGTTTGGGGGTGAAAAGTAGATACCATGATAATATACTATAATTGAAAACGAACTCCTTCTTCTTTTTGAAAAAATTGAAAAATTCCAAAAAAATTGAAAAATCAAAATTCAAAAAAAATTAAAAAAAATGAAAAATCATAAAAAATGGAGCTCATTTACCTTGAAATGTTGACTCTTGTGCAAATATGTATTTTTATTAGGAGTCTTAGTCTAGATATTTAGGCACCCTGATTCTAGCACAATTCACATTGTGATAAGAAATTTGCACGCGCACGATCTACCAATACATGTATGGCCTCGATCTTCAAGGTGTTTGATAGGAAGTTACGATTGCCAATCACTTTAGAATACTGAACGAAACTTGACTAGCTTGTTCTTTGGTTGGTTGGGATAGAAGGTGGAGGTTACATTAAGAAAGACAACCATCGAATTTAACTGGGTGCATCAAAAAGGGCTACCTCTTGCAAAGTGTCATGTAATTTTT
>NC_039364.1:191096154-191212416 GCF_003573695.1 Papaver somniferum | reverse complement strand
AAAAAAATATCAGAAAAATACAAAAAAAAATCAAGTATTTATCAATTCCATCATCTCTTGTTCCAAAAATAAAAGAGAATAGTCAATGTAAATAAGAGTCATGTAAATAGTCATTTTGTTGTTTTATTGTAATAAGCAAGGAGGGTGTATGCCATTGATGTACAACGCGAGTAATTGTGAAATACCTCCAACTCATTCACAATTCTCGTAAAGTCCGGACAGCTAGCTAGATTTCGACCTCAGTTCTTAGCCTGAGAAACTATCTCTTGGTGATTAGTAGTCATGACTTCAGATCTTTCTTTACACATGTGTAGATACACTTTACACTCTTATCACATGTATTTTTTTGTTATCAGTGCTAGGATTGTGCCTTCGATAGCTAGATTGACATCTCCATTTTGCTGTGAGCTTAAACTGTTTTGCACATGTCACATTTGATGGAATCTGAGCTTATATTTTGACCTAGAACTTTGTAGGTACGTTCTAAGCAAACCTTCACGAGACTTCAACTCGTCCACTAGGGACACTTAGTGGTTTAAAAGGCTTAGTGCATACGCTAAATGCATTCGAGAGACCAGCGACAGTGGTATAGTTAGGATTTCCTTAGTTTTGTTTTACTTGAGGACAAGTAAAATTCAGGTTTGGGGGTATTTGATGAGTGCCAAATAATGTATATATTTATCCCTTTTTGTTGGCATTTTAACTCATCTTTTATGCATTAATTCTACATTTTATCCCATATTCTGTATTTTCATTGTTTTCAAGAATAAATATTTTTCTTACTTAATTTTTGCATTTTTAGGTAATAAATAAAGATTGGATGAGTTGCGGAGCAAAAAGAGCAGAAAAGTGGTGAAAAGCCGGGAGAAATTACGCAAGGAGGCCGCAAAGAATGGAGCGCACGTCCAAAAAGCTGGAAATGGGCTCAAGAAGAAGAAAGTTGTTCTTAAAGAAGAAGTGAGCTCAAGGTTTTCCAAGCCCAAACTCATTTCCCAAACCCATATTCTATACCCAAAAGCCTAAAACCCAAATCCATACCCGCTTGCGTCTTCAGCCGTCAGATCAGTTCTCAGAAGCATCCGACGGTCGCTCCCTTGCTGTGCATCGAAGTTTGATATCTCCGCCTAACACTACAACACCTAACTCCATCTGGCGTCGTTGATTTTGTTGTATGATATAATCCAGCGGTCGCTACAAGCTTCACTTCATCTCACCGTCCGATTGATCTTTCATCTCCCTATCCCACGGCTCAGCGTCGCAGATCATCAAACTCGATACACTCGCCTCACACCCTAGCGACCGAGCACCTACACCTCAAACAAACGCACCCTTCCCCATTCTGTCGAACCCATCTCCTCCATCAACCCCCTCTGCAGAACCACCATGCCCCGTACCACCACCATGTCCGTCTCCATCACCACCACCTCACCCCAAATCACTCCACTGTTTTCTCCCCAACTCTATTCTACCTAAACCCATCACGTACCATCTCTTTAGCATCACTAATAATCTCAATTTCTCATCTCTCTGCTCACTGAAACCCTAGGTGAGAAATTGGGGATATAAGTGATGATTAAAGCATCAATTGGAGCATGGGAGGAACGAGAAGAAGCAGGAGAAGATTGGGTCGACGAGATGGAGCGAGTATCTCATCAACAGTAGGTAAATCAATTTCACCAAACCCTAGTTCTACTGATTTTGGGGGAAAATTGGGGGAAAACCCAATGATGTGTAATGGGTATAAATTGATGTTATGTGAAGTGTGTAGGGGACACTGTATACCTCTCTGGACTAGCCAGTAGAGAATTTGCTACAATTTTTATGAACTTCAAATTTTAGTTGCTTATCAGTGACAGTTGAAAATTGCTTCTGTTTGTAGTTATCTGATATGTTGCAATTTGTGTTTAATTTATATCATATGATGAATGTGAATGTTTTACTCATGGTTAGCATGAGCTAATCAGCTTCAGGCCAAGGCTCAGTGAAGCCTTGTGCACTGTCAAGTGTGAATGAGCTAGGATAGTTACTTCCTGTTGCTGTGTTTTGATTGTGCAAATGAGAGATGCCAATGTTCATAGAGCCTGTGATTGGCTGTACTGTCAAAAGACAGCCAATGCTAGGGGTAGACTAGTGAGCAAGTTGGTGTTCTTCCATTTCTAGTTGTATGCTTAGGAATGAACATAACCTAGAAACATGTCACTTGATTAGGACACAAGGTGGATCATAAGCCTTGGCTTACCCACCAATTCCCTCTTAGTAATTTACATTTTCAGTTCTAAGTTTGCTTCCTGATCAGTCATTTTCTTCAGTTACTTTTCTTGCCTTTCATTTTCTTGCACTTTGTAGCTACTGTGCACTGAAGTCAGTGCACTGAACTCACCCTGCCCTTGGCTGCCAAGCCTTGGTTATTTGCTGCTTTTCTTGGCTGTTTCTTTGCTGCTTTATCTTCCAAGCCTTGGTTATTGTCTGTTTTTCTTTACTTACCTTGCATTCTTGTCTGTATGCCATTTACCTTGCCTGCCCTTAGCTCACTACACACTTTAGCTAGGAAAACTTCTTATATGCTCCTCTCCCTGTGGACAAACCCCTACTCCCCCTTTTATTACAAATCTTGACCTTGTATACTTGCAAGTGTTTTGTGTGCTTCCCATTTTCACACCAACAAGTACTTTGAGTCTTTAGTACGCAAGTATGGCATAACTCACAAGGTTGCTACTCCGTACCACCCTCAGTCCAGTGGACAAGTAGAAGTTTCTAATAGGGAAATTAAGCACATTCTCGAGAAGACAGTTAACCCGTCCAGGAAAGATTGGTCATTGAGATTGAATGATGCTTTGTGGGCCTATAGAACAGCTTATAAGACACCAATTGGCATGTCCCCCTATCGTCTAGTGTATGGAAAGCCGTGCCATCTACCTGTGGAATTAGAACATCGTGCCTACTGGGCAATCAAAGAGCTGAACTTTTCTCTGGATGAAGCTGGAATTCAACGGAAACTTCAACTCAACGAGTTGGAAGAATTGAGAAATGAGGCTTATGACAGTGCCAAGCTGTACAAGCAGAAGATGAAGATGTTTCATGACAAGCGTATTCTACGCAAATCCTTCACTCCTGGTCAGAAAGTCTTGCTGTATGACTCCCGATTACATCTTTTTCCAGGAAAACTGCGTTCCAGATGGAAGGGTCCGTACCTAGTACGCACAGTTTTTCCTCATGGAGCTGTAGAGCTGGAGGATGTCTCCAACAAGAACGTTTTCAAAGTCAACGGGCAGAGATTAAAGCCATTCCTTGAGCCATTTCCACCCGACATTGAAACAACCGACCTGGAGGACCCAGTCTATGTGGACTAAACTGGTCCACTCTTTCCCTAAGAAACCAAAAAAATTTTCCAAATTTTTCCCTAAAAACCAAAATTTTTCTTTTTCCCAACAAAACCAAATTTTTCCAAAAAGTCCAATCCCATTAAAAACCAAATTTTCTTGTAGATAATGTGTTAGTTAAAATTCCTTTTGTATATATTTTGTGCTCATCCATTGTGACTCTGAAATATGTTGGAGTTTTGCCTTGGATATCGGAGTTTTAATTCTGCTTTCGCCGAAATCGGGTATTCTCTCTCCTTTTACTCTACTCAGCATGTCCCTTTCCATATGTTGCATTTTAATTCTTTCCATATTTTGAAACATTGAGGACAATGTTTAGTTTAGGTTTGGGGGTGAAAAGTAGATACCATGATAATATACTATAATTGAAAACGAACTCCTTCTTCTTTTTGAAAAAATTGAAAAATTCCAAAAAAATTGAAAAATCAAAATTCAAAAAAAATTAAAAAAAATGAAAAATCATAAAAAATGGAGCTCATTTACCTTGAAATGTTGACTCTTGTGCAAATATGTATTTTTATTAGGAGTCTTAGTCTAGATATTTAGGCACCCTGATTCTAGCACAATTCACATTGTGATAAGAAATTTGCACGCGCACGATCTACCAATACATGTATGGCCTCGATCTTCAAGGTGTTTGATAGGAAGTTACGATTGCCAATCACTTTAGAATACTGAACGAAACTTGACTAGCTTGTTCTTTGGTTGGTTGGGATAGAAGGTGGAGGTTACATTAAGAAAGACAACCATCGAATTTAACTGGGTGCATCAAAAAGGGCTACCTCTTGCAAAGTGTCATGTAATTTTTATTTCCTGTTGTATTTGTATCAAAAGTGTTTCCTTGTTCTAAAAAAAAAAAAAAAAAAAAAAAAAAAAAAAAAAAAAAAAAAAAAAAAAAAAAAAAAAAAAAAAAAAAAAAAAAAAAAAAAAAAAAAAAAAAAAAAAAAAAAAAAAAAAAAAAAAAAAAAAAAAAAAATCAGAAAAATACCAAAAAAATCAAGTATTTATCAATTCCATCATCTCTTGTTCCAAAAATAAAAAGAGAATTGTCAATGTAAATAAGAGTCATGTAAATAGTCATCTTTTGTGTTTTTGTGTTGTAAGCAAGGAGGGTGTATGCCATTGATGTACAACGCGAGCAATTGTGAAATACCTCCAACTCATTCACAATTCTCGTAAAGTCCGGACAGCTAGCTAGATTTCGACCTCAGTTCTTAGCCTGAGAAACTATCTCTTGGTGATTAGTAGTCATGACTTCAGATCTTTCTTTACACATGTGTAGATACACTTTACACTCTTATCACATGTTTTTTTTTTGTTATCAGTGCTAGGATTGTGCCTTCGATAGCTAGATTGACATCTCCATTTTGCTGTGAGCTTAAACTGTTTTGCACATGTCACATTTGATGGAATCTGAGCTTATATTTTGACCTAGAACTTTGTAGGTACGTTCTAAGCAAACCTTCACGAGACTTCAACTCGTCCACTAGGGACACTTAGTGGTTTAAAAGGCTTAGTGCATACGCTAAATGCATTCGAGAGACCAGCGACAGTGGTATAGTTAGGATTTCCTTAGTTTTGTTTTACTTGAGGACAAGTAAAATTCAGGTTTGGGGGTATTTGATGAGTGCCAAATATTGTATATATTTATCCCTTTTTGTTGGCATTTAACTCATCTTTTATGCATTAATTCTACATTTTATCCCATATTCTGTATTTTCATTGTTTTCAAGAATAAATATTTTTATTAATTAATTTTGCATTTTTAGGTAATAAATAAAGTTCGGATGAGTCGCGGAGCGAAAAGAGCGGAAAAGTAGTGAAAAGCCGGGAGAAATCACGCAAGGAAGCCACAAAGAATGGAGCGCACGTCCAAAAAGCTGGAAATGGGCTCAAGAAGAAGAAAGTTGTTCTTAAAGAAGAAGTGGGCTCAAGGTTTTCCAAGCCCAAACTCATTTCCCAAACCCATATTCTATACCCAAAAGCCTAAAACCCAAATCCATACCCGCTTGCGTCTTCAGCCGTCAGATCAGTTCTCAGAAGCATCCGACGGTCGCTCCCTTGTTGTGCATCGAAGTTTGATATCTCCGCCTAACACTACAACACCTAACTCCATCTGGCGTCGTTGATTTTGTTGTATTATATAATCCAGCGGTCGCTACAAGCTTCACTTCATCTCACCGTCCGATTGATCTTTCATCTCCCTATCCCACGGCTCAGCGTTGCAGATCATCAAACTCGATACACTCGCCTCACACCCTAGCGACCGAGCACCTACACCCCAAACAAACGCACCCTTCCCCTTTCTCCATCGAACCCATCTCCTCCATCACCCCCCTCTGCAGAACCACCATACCCCGTACCACCACCATGTCCGTCTCCATCACCACCACCTCACCCCAAATCACTCCACTATTTTCTCCCCAACTCTACTCTACCTAAGCCCATCATCACCATCACGTACCATCTCTTTAGCATCACTAATAACCTCAATTTCTCATCTCTCTGCTCACTGAAACCCTAGGTGAGAAATTTGGGATATAAGTGATGATTAAAGCATCAATTGGAGCATGGGAGGAACGAGAAGAAGCAGGAGAAGAGTGGGTCGACGAGATGGAGCGAGTATCTCATCAACAGTAGGTAAATCAATTTCACCAAACCCTAGTTCTACTGATTTTGGGGGAAAATTGGGGGAAAACCCAATGATGTGTAATGGGTATAAATTGATGTTATGTGAAGTGTGTAGGGGACACTGTATATCTCTCTGGACTAGCCAGTAGAGAATTGAGCTAAATTTTAATGAACTTCAAATTTCAGTGCTTATCAGTGAACAGTTGAGTATTGCATATGTTCTTAGTTATCTGATATGTTGCTAATTGTGCTTGAATTATTACATGTGATGAATGTGATTGCCTTATCCATGTGTAGCATGAGCTAATCAGCATCAGGCCAAGGCTCAGTGAAGCCTTGTGCACTGTCATGTGACTAGAAGCTAGGATGGTTCTCCTGTTGCTGTGTTTTGATTGAGCAAATGGGAGATACCAATGCTCATAGAGCCTGTGATTGGCTGTACTGTCAAAAGACAGCCAATGCTAGGGGTAGACTAGTGAGCAAGTTGGTGTTCTTCCATTTCTAGTTGTATGCTTAGGAATTAACATAACCTAGAAACATGTCACTTGATTAGGACACAAGGTGGATCATAAGCCTTGGCTTACCCACCAATTCCCTTTCAGTCACTTATATTTTCAAGTCCTGTGTGTTTGCAATTTAGTTAATTTTCTTGCTTTTTATTTTCTTGCACCTTGTAGCTTTTGTGCACTGAAGTCAGTGCATAATCCTCACCCTGCCCTTGGCTGCCAAGCCTTGGTTATTGTCTGTTTTTCTTTACTTACCTTGCATTTTTGTCTGTATGCCATATTGCTCTGCCTTGCATCATCACTACACACTTTAGCTAGGAAAACTTCTTGTATGCTCCTCTCCCTGTGGACAAACCCCTACTCACCCTTTTATTACAAATCTTGGCCTTGTATACTTGCAAGTGTTTTGTGTGCTCCCCATTTTCACACCACTCATAACTTCCACTAGTAATAGAACAATCAATATACTGATCTAGTAGGCCTCCAAAATCAATATAAGAATCACTCATAAACCCTATATATGGTAAAGACAAACGATCATGATAAGAACTCTCAATAGATTTGTATTATTAATGAAGCTTCATGCTTAGAACATTGAATTCATCCTTAATCAACAAAGGATTTATCTACTCATATTACAAAGAAGATGATGAATGGTGGTTTTCCCCTAAAGGGGTAAACCACAGGTTTTTGATGTAAAACTTGTGATATGAGATTCTATGATTGATTTGTTTTACATAACCTAATACCTTTTTATAGGTTTACATTGCTTGGTCTCCAAGTATTTAGTTAGGTTTAGGAACCCGACCCGAAAATATGACCTAACGACTTCAAACGTGCCCTTAGGCCTTCCAAGGTGTGAATACACGTTTCAAATTTGATAAGTTCGCGTACCCAGTCCGCAAAATTCAAATTCCAGCAGATATTTTCGGAAATAAGTCTGCGAACTCGGTTCTTAAACCCAGTTCGCGGACTTCACTGTCTTCGGTATTCAATGAAAACTGTTTTGGCCACAACTTCTTCATCCGAACTCGGAATGTCCTCATTATTTTTGCATTCTTTTTATATTTAAATTCTATCAAAGAAGATGATGAGAAATACTTAATTTGAATGAGTTAAGATCGGTCATTGGCTTGTGTCTTGATTATGAGCGTTTTGCTCATTTTCGTCGCACTTCTTCCACTTCTCTTGGACTTGGGCGCTTGGATACTTGGGATACTTCTCTTCTTAGATATTTTTAGCACTTTGTAGCTCCTTTTTGGATGATTCACCTAATAGAGACAAATAAGAGAAAGCAATGGTAATGATACGAAATCATGCAAGAATAATAGCTAAAACAAGTATGGAATGGACACTAAAATCATATGAATTATGCACTTATCAGAAGCAAAAGGACATCATGCACTTTTGAAACTATCTTTGAGTATAAATATCCAGAGATATAACCACATCTACTATGTTTCAAGTTCTTTGGAAGTAACCAAGCAAACTAATTAACTGAACATTATGATGTTCATCGTCAGAGTCAATATGTATTCAATAATCCAAATACTATAGTGATTTACATTTCACTAGATTGACTCATTAGTTTCTCTAGAATATATTTCCCTCCAAATCTATTAGAGACTATAGAAGATGCAATCAATTACATTCTCATCACAGTGAGGTTCCATATGATATCCATTTTCATGAGTTTCTTTGGAATTTAACTAGGTGTGATTATCTCTCGGTACATGTAGAGATTTTGTGACGTCTTTGTTCTATCTTGAAAACAAATTTTGAGCAGTGCTTCGCTCGATGATCCAATCCTCGTAATCACATTATAAGGAAATAGTTCAACAACTAGTTTATATTCCTTAAGCTGGTGGGAGGGAAACCACTATCTGTTAGACAATGAGTCTTGAGATACTAAATAAGTGGTGTGGCCTTATTAGTAACAAAAGTGAGATTCAACTCAAGTACTTTAGAGTGAATATATGTCACGTTTCATGGGGGGATGATAAATTTTTCATTCGGATATATTTCAAGTGTTGTAGAGAATTTATGTCTCGTGGGAATGGTGCACTTTTCATTCCATAAGCGCAGACATTAGATCTAGTTCAAATAAATAATCAATTGGCCGGGCATAGTTCTTCTTATCGTTAAAGTTGATGTCTAAAATGTGATCTTTCCATGGAAATTGGTTTCTACTATGGTACCCGCATTGCATTGCTTGTACCAATACCAGTAAGAAGATTTATTCCCAACTTTTTGGTGAGAGCTAGAATTATATCTTAGCTTCATCCAATATTCTGTTGATACTTTTACTTTGGTGTCATTACTACTGGGGAAAAATACATCTGTCTTATGATATATATGTCCCTTTTCACATGCTTTATATGAGTCATTATGTCTAACCCTCATTACTTCGGGGTTCTTTCCAATTTCAATTTTGCTGCATTTAGCTTAATTTGAGAAATTTCTTTATCTCAACGGGACAAGATAATCTCACTATACATGTCAACCGCTTACTTTAGATTGAATATATTACTAAAGATAGTTCTCTTGTTGTCATACTTCAACATATAGTGGTTCGTTAGTATCATGGATGAAGTAGAGAAATGGAAATTTTCTGACTCATATCGCCTTTTGTGAGTTCTTCCACAAAAATTGGAATATATGTGATTTTATTTGCAACGTATCTTTTGAAAATACAGACTCTTTAATAGTCGAGCCAGTGGATTACATCCCATGGAACATTTCAAACTTGGGGAGAAAATAACAAGTACACAATAATGGTGCTCAAGTACTTCTAAACCCCAAATAAATACACTGGAATTGAGTTGGTACAACAAATTGAACAAAAGACGCCATTCAACTATAGCCAATATCATATTCAAGAGAAAAAAAGAGCATTAAGACCAAAATTCTTAATGATCGAGATCAACAATCATAATTTAAATTGACTGTTTATATGCCGTGGACTTATCTTAAGACAAAAATAAACAAAACTAGGCATAATCTAGAAACAAATAAATGAGCATGACAAGTATTCAATGTAAAACCCCGCGTTATAGTTACAGACCTCACACTTTGGTTCCCACGGTATCTTCAAAAAACCGGAGCGCCCTTGATCACGCACGGCCCAAAAACAAAAACAGGATATCAGCTGGAACAGGACAGACCTGTATCGAACCGGGTGGAGTGGACCGAACCGACCCGGGTTGGAGTGGGCTGGACCAAACCGAGTGGAGTGGGCTGGACCGGGACCGAGTTGGACATATTCCTTTCAGGAGTTTTTCTTTCTCTTTCGCGTTTCCTTTCTCCTTGCAAGGGAACTTAACAGTTTCGTACTTCGTTTCTTCCTCCTCATAATGGGAACGCCAACCGTTCTTTTCTTCTTCTTTTTTTCCCTTTTCCCACGTATTTTCTTCTTTTGTTTGTATGATTAACCAAAAATCTAAATCTAGATCCATACCATTTGCAGATTTCGTATTTGATTAATCAAAAAAATACCCTTTTTAACGAAAGATTGGAAAGGGGAAAAATAGAAGTACCAAAATCAATTTATGATAGCTCTTCTGGCGATTGATGAGGGAAAAAAAAAATTTAGCGGCACGGAAGAGCTCGTGCTTGATAACGTGTTTAAGGAGAATTATAGATGAAACAAGGAAAGATAAGAGGAAGGAGAAGAATAATCTTACTAGGAGATTAGGGTAGAAGCATTACATAGTTTCCTTTATATACAACCCTAAGAATCTAGTTGGACCGCACATCCATGGGTCGTACGCCCTGTAATAAGGGTTAAAGAATATACTATTGGAGATATTTATTAGCTATGGGGTCCCGTATTAACTACATGTGTAAACTTTCCTAAATAAAGGTCTTAATGAGATTTCCACGTAGGATTTTTTACACTAACTACTGGAGATGGTCTTAATGCTTTGATCTGGCTAGGTCTATTTTGGTCCAGACAGAGCTTTCCATTTTTTATACTCAGTGACATAATTTTGCAGCTTTTTCTTAGTACGAGGCCATAATTATCCACCTTACTCTGAAACCATCATCAGCACCCTAAGGCATAAACATAAACCTTTCCCTTGGGACATTCATAATACCATGGGCAACTTAGAAAAGTGCCCATGTGGGAAAATGCATTTAATAAAATGCCTATGTTTTTTTCATAATTTATTTAATGCCCATGTCGTTAACAAATCCGTTAGGACCCACCTGATTAGTCATTTTTCAATGACTTTGGTCTATTTTAACCCGAATTTATATACTTACCTCACAAGCCTAGCATCCTTACAACGCCATCACTCCTTCTTGTTTATCTCCTGATGATCTCAACTCAAAGGAATTGAGCGTAATTTTGTGTGTGGATGATTTAGAGAAAGCTTGATAACTGATGAATCAAGGGAGTAAGTGATGGTACCGAAGTTGATTGTGGTCAGGAAGAAGAAAAAAATGGTAAGTAAATTTAGGGTTGCTTAATTGAATGATTTCTTTATATAAATTGATGTGATTTGATAAAGTATAGATAGGTTTGGTTCTTAATTGAGGTGAATATAGTTGTATAGGATTTAATTTTAATTTCTGAAGCTGATCAAATCATAAATTAGGGTTTATACTAAATTAGGGTTCTTGGGATTATATATTGTCTGTAGTAGATCGACCTAGGATGAGTTAAGAATTAAAATAGGAAATAGAGTTTGCTTCATATTGAGAAGAAAGAGGTGCAGCGTTGATGCAAATGAGTATGAGCAGATGGTGGTTGTTTTAACTGAAATTGTAACTGCAGAGGAGATGTGTAATGGTGATGGAACTGAGTTTGAATCAGGCTATATGGAGTGTGTAGTTGAGTTTTTCTCAACTTGCATTGGTGATGCTAGTGCAATGGTCGTGTTGCTGCCTGTTTGCTTATGTTGACTTGAGAATATTTGGCAAAGGAGTCAGGGGATATGAGATTTGTTTAAAGTTGATCTGTAAGATTCATGGTTAGTGGTGGTGTTAGTGAGAGATGTGGTGTTCATGGTTAGTGGTGGTGTTAGTGAGAAATGGTGGTGTTGCGGGTTTATAAGAAAAATGGTTGGATGAATGGTAGATCTGGTAGTATTGTTAATGCAACTGAAGGACACGTTGCAGCTGAATATTAAGAATTATTTGGCATGTGTAATATGTGCGTAGATGCAAGTATGGAACAAGGAAAAGAGTTGTGGCTCAATAGAGTTTTGGCCTGTGTTTTGGAGAGAAAATTTTGGTAAAAATTTCAAGAAACAAGAGAAGTGTTGCTACGGTGCTACGACCGAATTTGTGGAAGTATGGTGGAGTTTCAAGACTAAAACTCAGTGGAGAAGAGACCAAGATAGACATGGAAAAGAGGGTGTTTTGTGTTGTTGTTGTAAAACGAGTGTTGTTACAATTGGTATCAAAGGTCTGTGGGGATTACAAGGTGATTCTGACGAGTTGATAAAATCTTGACCTAGAGAAGACATGGATGAAGACTAAGGTGTTGCTGCTGTTTGGTTGTCCGTAATGGTTGTTTCCACGGGTCTGGTGAATGTTTGGCAAGGGCTAGCACCTGATTTTTATGGTGTATGAGTATTTATGTATGAAAAGAACTGAACGGCTCTGTGAGGTTATGCATTTGCAGGCGCATAGATATAAAAGGAAGCGCAAAATACAGCAGAACCCTACCTCTTTTCTACCAGACTTACGCTTGCAGTCTGTTCGGCAGAATTCCTGAAAGATAAGAACAACACCAATTAGTCTGAATTCAGAATTTGTGGTCAAGAAAGAACATGGATGACTGAACTTGAAATTGTTGAAAATCAGTGACTAATGGTTAAGCCTATGCAACCAATGGCTACGAGATTTGGAAACCAGTTGATTGATCTGACCGTATCAATTGACGATAGAAGAGGTAATAAAGGCATTTGAGACACATTCAACTCGTTTTGATTAGGACCTAGTCATAATGTGGTTAAAATGGCTTTTTCCTAGGGATAATTAATTACCACCTATGCACTAACGGCGTTATCCGTTTTTTCGAAAAAGAAAAAGGGACGGAAGAGGTCAATCCATGGGCATTAAATATATTATAAAAAATGTGGATATTTTATTAGGTGCATTTTCCCGCATAGACATTTTATTAATTCCCGAATACTATTGGTAGGACCAGGGAGAGTGTGGAAACATTTATTTCTATTGAGATTCACTGTCATAAAAGAGTCCAATAATATGGCTCATTCCTAGCAGCCTATACAATTTTTGCCCACAACTCAGATGTGCGGCTTTCTACTCCTCCGTAGTGTATTGCCTTTCGTCTTCCAACGTACATCACTGAGTGTTGATAAAGTCAACAACGTACATCATTGTTTGACCATATATATAGAGAAGCCGAAAGGTTGTAACAGTTACCTAACCATTAAGTCTGGCTCCTGTATTGACACGTTAACACGATGATGTATCTCTAAAGTATACCATCATTCAAAACAACCTAAAATGAGTATCGATCAAAAGAAGGTGAGTGCATTTGTCTGTGATGGGCCACGGCCGGCTAAGATGGGGACGGGATGAATATTACCATTTTCTCTGCGAGATACCTAGCATTCCGTAGTAATTTTTGTTTGTGGGGATTGAAAAGCAAGGATTATTCAACCAAATAACTGATTGAATGATAACTTTTCTTTTGATGGCCCTGCACAAATACCTATAGTTTTGGCTTTGTACAGCTCTCTCTGTAAATATATTTTTTCTTTTTTAATATAATCCATTTTTTTCTTCAAAAAGAAAAAAAAATCTTCTGTTTGGATGGACTGGACGAAGGTGGCACCAAATCCTCATCACCCATCAGGCGCTTGCGGCTCATCCCTGCATGTGTGAACTGTGGAAGAAAATCATCCACGTAAGTAATAAAGAATCCAGTGGTATCATACGTGGGACTAGGTGATGATTTTGACCCATTAAATTTTTCTTTGACAGCATTATTTAATCCCACGGCCCACATGTTTTGGCCTTCTTTGGCTTGTGGCCAAGTCGGTATGGTGCACATTTCTGATGTGCAGTCTTATTGATTTATCAGAAACCTTGTTTCCCAGCACGCAAGACTCTTTTTTGTCTCGCAGTTGGCTAAAAAAATTTAGAAGAAGAAACGGACGCATAGAGAATGAACCAGAAGGTCAAGAACTGAGAACTCTAGAAAAGAGTAAAAATTGGCCAAACAAATCCAGGACCACTAAACCTTTAAGGAGGGTCGAAAATGACCTCACTCCACCCGACAATGATCTTTCCGAAATAATTCCATCAAATTTAGGATCCATAACTACACAATAAGCAATAAACAGCTAGCTTAACCTTTATCACAATCTTTTCAATTGGTTAGCATTTTGAAAATCCATAGCATTCCATTTCTGACACGGGCACCATAATTAACACGGGTTAGTCTATTGGGATTTTCAGAGATATCGAGAGAATTTTTTCGTAAGAGATTTGGGACGGGAACCTTGAATCCCATCCCCTTCCCGTTCAAAAAAACAAAAACCAACCCCTACCCGTTATCCATAAGACTGGGACGGAGACGGGTATGGAAAATACTCGTAGGGGATGGGTTTTCCAACAATGCTGCTAATGGAGGTACCATTTTGCTTGGGGTGTACCAAATTGCAAATAAGACAAAACATGTTTGGTAAGGGATTGGTATACCCCCAAGTAAAATGGCATCTCCATTAGCAGGCATGTTTTCCATGGTTACCTATAACATTGGAAGAGATTTTAGGACTTTGTCAAAAGCCCATATAGTTGTGTACACATATATCTCACTATCAGACACGTGTATATAAAAGGATACGTGGAAAGCATGCAGGCCAAAACATCAAAACATGATGCGCCACGAAACACCAAATAAACCCCGAGGAGTTACTTTATCGCATCCCCAAAAGAGAAGCTAGGATCAACGGTGGAGAGAAAGTTAGCTGACACGGACGTGACAGGGGCAGAAGACACTTGTCTGACACGAGCAGACCCCTCAACTACCCACATTAAACACTCTGAGCAGTGTACGTGTCGATCAACCTGTGGAACGAGCGAGGATGCCCCTGCGGGATCAAGGGGAAAACGCAGACCTCTGCGTGATAGACGCAAGGACACAAGAAGATAAGGTTCCAACGGTCATCAGAGATGGGTCCCACATTCTAACCTTATAAATACCCCGTCTCCACCAAGAGGAAAGGGGATCGGAAGAATCAGGAAGGGAAGGAGAGAGAGAGAGAGTTTGCAAGTGTAAGTTAATCATTTAGAAGAGAGAAACATGTAAACCCAAAAGTCATTCGACTATTCGTGTAACCGTGAAGAATATAGAAAAACAACAAACCCCGTGGACGTAGGCCTTAGTGCTGAACCACGTAAACCTTGGTCTTATTTACATTTCAGCACTTTATATTTATTTAGCCCCATGGATCTTTACTTATACGTTTTGTTTTCTTTGCTTGTACTTATATCCCGTGCGCAAACGCCTCGCATGGAGTTGTTAGATGAGGCTATGATAAACCCGAAGGTTTTGAGCCAATGAATCAACACTAGGATATCATCATCACAAATCTCCTTAGATGATGATGATTGATTGTGAGCACTCGGATCCCTTCGTGATTTGTGTGTTCACAATTTGGCGCTAGAAACAGGGACTTCGTCCCGGTAAAAGATTTATCTTATCCTGTGATTTCATTTTAAATTGGCATATGATTGCTCTGATTTATCAGCTCGGACCGTATAGATCATTTGTTAACTGTATTGTGTTAAAACCCCACCTTTTATGTTCGATAAGATTTATTGTTCTAATCCGCGGATTTACGATTTTCTTTAAATCTCATGCGAACCCGTCTCTCTGGGGGGTTTTTCGTAGTTTTTATACTAAGGATCTCCTTTAGTAAAACTTTAACCCGTATATTATAACTTGCGTGTATTAATCCTCTCCAGGAAGAATGTATTTCGTCAACTAACCCGCGTCACGCGGGTATTCCCGTTTTTCGTTTGAAATGCCTTATGCAGAAAGGACGTATTGTGAGTAAAGAAGGCGAGTTTCGGCGAGATTTCATTGTCAACAAAAGGAAAAGTGATGGAAAAGACGCAGGAAGCAGGAAAATCCAAAGCTTTGTCAAAAGAAACACCCAGGACAACCCCGGTCATCACCCGAAGCAAGCAGAAGGGAGATAAAGCTAAAATGACCAGTCAAAGGCAAGATACTGCGGAAATCACTTCACCTATGAACGCTAATTCAGTTGCAGCGGCGGCTCTCAGAGCAACAACGACAAAGTACGGTACGGCTGCGGTAGTCCCGAAGGCTGTAGAGGCTAGCAATACTTGCGCCATGAATCAACTTAACCAACCAAGAGAAAGGGTGGATGAATCCAGAACATTCCAACCCGTGCACCTTCTAACTTTTGGAATGCCACCAACAAATGATCAAAATCAAACCATACCGGCGGCTCTAGCACCGCAGAGGGGCACTCACCCCAATTTGGAAATGCCAGCGACCGAAGCTGAACCCCTTCCACCTTTAGTGCAGACCATGGAGGAGGGCGGCACCATGGCTGTAGTAGCACGCGCTGGGACCCCCAATCAGGGGTCCAACCAATCACACCGACTGATGGCTGAGCTTGAGGAAATGAAGAAGAGCCAGCAGGTTTACGCAGATGCTGTAGCCCTGTTGGCCAGAGAAAATCAAGATTTAAAGGAGCGGATTGCTCTAAGCACGAAGACCAGCCAACAACTTGATGAAGCAAACTCCAAAGCACCAGAGCCAAACCGAGAATATAGAGTCGTCATAGCGGCTAATGAAGACGCGACAAGGGGAAGTAGCGTATCTGACCCGGATTATGACGATGGAGAGTCAGACGGTAACGAACAGAAGAATTTAGGGCACCACCGCGCAATGGAAGAACTACGAGATGAGATGATGGCCGAGATCAGGCAATTAAAAAATAAACAAGGCGGGGGGAGGTTAGAATAAGTCATGAGAGAAGCTAACTCCAGGCCCTTAACTCATCGCTTGGCCAACACCCCTATTCCACTGAAATTCCCTGTCCCAACGTTCGAATGCTATGATGGATCCAGCGACCCTGCTGCACATATTCGGTACTACAACCGTGTCTTAGCTAGATGGGGTCAGAACGGCGCCGTACTCTGCAGATACTTCCCGTCAAGCCTGAAGGGATCGGCGTTATCATGATTCGATAATCTGCCACCAAATTCTATCCACTCATACGACCAACTCGCAGAGAAATTCTTAAGAACGTATATGTACAACAAGACTGTAAACACCGGAATGGATAAGCTCTTTTCACTAGCGATTGGCTACAAGGAAACCACGAGGGAGTACACTAACAGATGGCACAAGATCTGCCAAGCCATAGGTAGCGTGGACCCAGTGGTAAGCATCAATTGCTACAAATGGGGCTTAGACCGAATGAGTCCCCTATTTGTTGAAATTCATGGGAGCGTGCCTAAGACAGAGGGAGATCTTCGAATAATTATCGAAAATCACGCTCGACTTGAAGAAATTCAACGGGAAAACCCGAGGGCATATCCGCAGAGGTCTCACCACACCAATTCAGCGGAACAAACCAATGGGGCCAAAAGGAGTTGCTCAGGGGAGAGACCTCACGAAGATAGGAAGGAACGAAGGGATGAACGAAGAGCAGGTGACCGAAAATTCGAAGATCAAGTTTACACGAAACTCAACGCTAGCTATGCTCGTATCCTACGAGAGATCAAAGGGAGGGAAAACTTGGAGTGGCCATGGTCTAAGGGAAAGCAGCCCCCGAGATCCGAGAAGTCTAAAGATTACTGTGAATATCACTGTTTCAACGGACACCAGACCGAAAAGTGCAAGAACTTTAAAATAATGATCCAAAAATTAATTGATGCGGGAGAGCTCAAACATTACGTACGAAAGGATGTTACCGAGGACAGATCTAAGCGAACCAAACCAGTCCAACTTCCGGAAGGAAACCGAACAATCAACACAATCTCGTGTTCTGAAGCCACCGGACCCTCACTTACAGCGCAGATAGGAAAGAGGTTACGGAAGCAATTCGAAGACCGCTGCGAATTATATAAGGTCGATGGGATAGTGGTGGACGAACACGAAGAATGGATGGAATCTCCTATCATCTTCGATGCCGAGGATATCGAAGAAGATATGGAAGACCAGAACGATCCCTTGGTCCTAACACTACCAGTAGCTGGATGTAACCTCAAAAAGATCCTCATAGACGGGGGAAGCTCCGTAAACGTCCTATTTTACGATGCATTCAAACGGATGAAGCTCCATGATGAACAGTTAATGACCTCTTATCACACCATCTATGGATTCAATGGAGCAGTCACGAAGCCCTTGGGAGACATCGTGTTGAAGGTTAACGCAGGGCCCATGAAACTGGAAACCCGATTCAGTGTGGTGGACACCCCTTCCCCCTACAACGCTATTATTGGACGAAAATGGATACATAAGCTCAAAGGAGTTGCGGCAACGTACCACCAATATCTCAGATTTCCAACACCTGAGGGAGTAATGGAAATCAAGGGAGATCGGATCACTACGCGAGAGTGCCAGGCCACTCAGGATCATATCAACAACGAGCAAGAAGAGCAGCGAAAAATCCGAAGAGTAAAAAATCAAGAAACCGCGAAAGAGAAGGCCATAGACCTGTTCCTCAAGGAAACTACAGGGAAGGGCTTGACGAAAGATGATAATATCCTAAGCACAGAAACAAGTACTTCAACAACCAGCGAAGAACGGAAACACGCTAAATAGCAATTAAAGAACGTCCCAGTCTTCGGAAACCCGAAGCCTGTGTTCACACCAGTGGAGCCCGTAAAGGAAATCAACATAGGAACGGAAGAAAACCCGAAGATGATCAAAATCGGGACCATAATGGACGAAGCAAGGGAGCATTCCTTAACCAAATTACTTAAGGAATACGCGGATGTGTTCGCCTGGAAGCTAGGAGATATGCCGGGGACTGACCCAAAAGTAATCCAACATGAACTACGCATCAAACCGGGCACGCCCCCGTTCAGGCAGAAAATACGAAAAGTAGCTCCAGAGTATCATGAGGCAGTAGAAACAGAACTTCGGAAACTACTAGACGCAGGATTTATCAAGGAAGTCAAGTATCCTACCTGGATCTCCAACATGGTCATTTTTCCTAAGAAAAATGGAGGGGTTAGAATATGCATCGACTTTACTAATCTCAACAAGGCATGTCCAAAGGACAGCTATCCCCTGCCGAGCATAAATCAACTGGTTGAAGCAGTGGAAGGGTACGAAGAGCTGTCGTTCATGGACGGATATTCTGGTTACAACCAAGTAGCCCTGGCAGAAGAAGATCAGCCACACACAGCGTTCTACACCCCACATGGCCTTTATTGCTATACTAGAATTCCTTTCGGACTTCGAAACGCAGGGGCAACATACCAAAGGATGGTCGATGCTATCTTCAAGCCATGGATTGGAGGAACCCTAGAAGTCTACGTTGACGACATGCTCGTCAAAAGCAAGCTGCGTAAAGATCACCACCAGGACCTGAGGAATATCTTCAAAGCAATGAGACAACATCACATGAAAGTGAATCCGGAGAAATGTACTTTCGGTGTCACCTCGGGGAAGTTCCTCGGGTATCTGGTAACAAAAAGGGGCATCGAGGTAGACCCAGCAAAGATTTAAGCAATAGTAGAGATGCTGTCCCCAAAGAATTTAAAGGAAGTACAGAAGCTCAATGGATCTATAGCAGCGTTGGGAAGATTTATTGCACGGTCTTCAGACAAATGCAAACATTTCTTCAATATTCTCAAAAAAGGGAGCAGGTTCGAATGGACCGCTGAATGCGAGGAAGCATTCCAAAAAATCAAAGAACACCTAGCCTCAATCCCGATCCTGCAGAAGCCAGACCCTGACGAGGTTTTGGCACTATACATAGCATCAACAGAGGACGCAGTCAGCGCGGTATTAGTCAAAACCAATACAAAGATAGAACAACCTATCTATTACGTCAGCAGGACCCTCAATTCTGCGGAAAGAAATTATACTAAGATTGAACAACTCATCCTCGCACTGGTATGGGCTACCCAAAAACTGAGAACCTACTTCCTAACTCACCTCGTCAGGGTCCCATGCAAAGCACCATTGGAAGCAGTCCTCAAAAGCACGGGAAAAGTGGGCCGAATAGCCAAATGGAACACCCATCTGGATCAATTCAACATCATTCATGAAATTCAACATTCTCAGAAGTCCCAAGTTCTGGCGGATTTCTTAGCAGACCTCCCCCTTGACAATGACGAAGAGATTAAGGGAATACCAGAAGCCGAGGAAGAAAACAAGGATCCAATGGATATCCTCGAACCTGCGAGTCAAAGACAATGGGAAGTCTTCGTCGACGGATCCAAAAATAAGGAAGGAGCAGGAATAGGCATTGTCATTATCACCCCAACTGGAGAAAGGATTGTACATGCACTTAGATTGGAATTCAAAGAGCATACCAACAACATTGTTGAATACGAAGCTGTCGTACACGCCCTCCGTATAATAATAGAGATGGGGATAACCGATGTAAGGCTGACAAGTGATTCGCAGCTTGTCATACGGAAAATAGGGCTCGAGTATAATGTGTACGATGACACCCTCTCAGCTTACATGGCCTTGGTCCAAACATTGGCATCACAAATCCCGAACATTAAGTTCCGGCACTTATGCAGAAGGGACCTCAGGCACGCGGATGCCCTAGCATATATATCATCCATGCTGAGAGATAAAAATGTCGAAGCTATTAAAATAGCAAGGGTATACGAGCCTTCGATTGCATCTCAATTCTCCTTCGCTACCAACCAAGATACAGTGGAAGAAAATATCGAAGACCAGGTAGGAGAAGACATCCATAATAACTTTGACGAAGAGGATATCCTGTCAAGAGCAAATCAAGACGAAGACTTCAGCAACGAAGATGGCTGGAGAGTGACAATCCATGCCTTTCTCGAAAAATGAAGCTTACCTGCGGATCAGAAACAAGCTAGGAAGATACTCTCCAAAGTGGGAAGATATGATCTTCGGGATGGGGTCCTGTATAAGAAATCCTTCCTTGGACCATTACTACGTTGCTTGTCCCGGAAAGAGGGGCATCAAATTCTAAATGATATCCATTATGGTGACGCGGGGAATCATAGCGGCATGAGATCACTAGCTGACAAAGCAAAAATGCAAGGATATTACTGGCCGACAATGATACAGGATGCCGCGAGGATGTCCCGACGATGTGAAGAATGTCAGCGCTTCGCAAAAAAGATCCACGCGCCGGCGACAATGTTAAACTCCGTCGATAGCCCGTGGCCATTTGCAAAATGGGGCGTAGACATCGTCGGGCCTTTCATCGAAGGATCAGGGAAAAGACGATTTTTGATAGTAGCCACGGACTACTTCAGTAAATGGGTGGAGGCTAAGGACTTGGCCAGGATCAGAGACGTGGATGTGTTTACTTTCATATTCCAGAACATCATTTGCAGATTTGGTATACCCGCTGAAATCGTATCTGATAATGGCAAGCAATTACAGGGGAAAAATATAGACATGCTCTTCGATACTTTCAAAATAAGAAAGAACAAGTCCACCCCCATATACCCTCAAAGCAACGGACAAGCGGAAGCTACCAACAAGACCCTCGCCCTTATACTCAAAAAACAATTAGACGAGCATAAAGGAAGATGGTGCGAACAACTGCACAATGTGTTATGGGCATACATGACAACACGAAGATCCGCCACCGGGGAATCCCCGTTTCTTCTAACTTATGGAGCTGAAGCAGTCATACCTACGGAAATCCTCATGCCAACCACGAAGACCGAAGCTTGGGAGAAAAACCTCACAACAGATATGATGTTAGAAAGGTTGGACGACTTGGAAGGAAGAAGGGAAGTCGCATTACAAAAGATGGAAAATTATCAACGAAGACTAGCAAGGGAGTACAAAAAAAAGGTAAAGCTGCGGAATTTTGTATAGGGGAAGTATGTGTTGAGAACAATCCAACGGTATCAGCAAGAAAAGAAATTGGGAAAATTAGCACCTATGTGGGGAGGACCTTTTGTAATACACGACGTTGCGGGTAACGGTTCCTACTACCTTCGTAATCTAAAAGGCGAGGTCCTCCGGCATCCTTGGAATGCTAAGTGGCTCAAACCATACTTCCCATAGGAGCAACGCAGACTTGAATCTGCTTGGAGTGTACCAGAAGAAGAAGGGAGCCTAACCGCTCCACATGTTTCTATCTCTGGAAGAGGAATTGCAGGCCTCAACTTATCAATCAAACAAGCTTTCAAATTATCAAATCAGCGGAATCTATCGACAATATTGGGGAAAGTAGTTAATCTGCAATCTCTCAGGGCTCCCCCATCAGTGTCCATAAGTGTAAGACCAGGGGGAAGGCACCCAGCAGAAAGAGATACCCAACCAATCTTAAGGCAACGGGTCGACGGAATGGGTGTGTAAATATTTTAATCCCATATCCTAGAACGTTGCCCCGACCCCCACCGTCTGGGAATCCTCTGGCCCAGGATTCGCCAGCGGGGTGACAGGTCTCAAGACGAGCACGAAGGTACCTTCCTTCAGTATCGCACTCAAACACTTAAAAACTTTTGCTTTGTTTTTTCACAAATGCTTAAAATAAAAACAAACCAATATTGCAGGTATATCAAGAAAAGAATCCATTTCATAAAGGATGATTACAAAAAGTGAGGCCAATTCAAGGATACACATCAAAAAATATTCCTTTTACAGGATATCAGCAAAAAATATTCTTGTTACATGATTACAAAAAGGGAAGGATAATGATGCCGCGACCCCTACAAAATGCTGCGGTCTCTGCCTAGATCGCTGCCCCATCGGCAGGATTATTCCGAAGACTTGAAGGGACGCTCCCACCAGAAGAAGGTCCCGAGGAGTCACGAAAGGCAGAAGGAACTGGACGACGAGGATAGTTCTTCACGAGACCATGCTCGTTCTTTAGGCCAAGTTCTATCCTCTCCAGCATCTTGTTCGTCTCCTCAGCCAATTGACAACGAGCCTTGTGCTTAATAACTGTTGTCCGCTGTTGGGCTTGGGATAATAACGAAGATAGCCGATTCACTTCTCTAGAAGCAGCACCAACGGCTTCCTCGCGGGTTGCCGCTAAATTCTTGAAATGATTGGTCTGTTCTTCCTGCTGCGCTAAGGAAGATTGAGCCTTTTCAAGTTTTTCATTTGTGACGCGAAGGTGTCCCTCGAGCTCTGAAAAAGACAACACCACGGAGTTAGCGCAGAAAAAAAACACGGTCACACTCGATGAAATAGGATTATACCTTCGACACAAGCCGAAGCCTCTTCATACTCATTAACAACCGCATCTCGCGCTTCATCAAGATGGTCATATTCCACGGATAATTTCTTATAGTCTAGTTGAAGGTTGGTGAGAGTAAATTGACAGGCATCTAATTCTACCTTCTTCATCGAGTCCATGTGACGAAGATGGTCGACCTCTTTATTTATCTCTGAGACCCCTTTGCTAAGTCTGTACATACACACCTCAAGATTCCTCTCAGACTCAGCCTGACGAGCTACTTCAACGCGGGACGCGGCAAGGGCCTTGCTTAGAGCATGGGCTTCGGCACGGGCATCATCTCTTTCTCTGACAAGACAGAGCATATTATCCTTAACCCCTGAAAGAGGAATGGATCGAGCCTTCTGTAATTCTTCCTCCAGCAGCTGAATCCTAGACTCCAGCAAGGAAGTATGCTCACGGGCTTCCCGCAGACTATCACGTGTCCACAGCAGTGTGCAATTAAATAAAGCACGATCATGGTTGTACAGATTTTGCATGTCGACCATCTAAACATGCCTCGCGCGCCATACCTCAGCCCGAGCATCCCATTTCTTGGCTTCATTCTTAATTTTCTCAACCAGATCTCTAATACGAGATTTTTGCCGAGCTCTTTCGTTTCGAAGCCATATCAGCTCATGGACGCCACCCACTGGAGATAGGGTGGGGAGACTCAGACATAACAACTAAGAAATAGAGGAATGACGACATACTGCGAGGGAAAAAGAACCAAACCTGTGAAAGTTGAAACTTGGCTGCGAGTTTGCTCTAACTCAGCGCGAACAGCAACAATCTCGGAACGAAGACCGGCCTCTGCTTCACCCAGCTTCTCTTTCTCCTTGAGGCTTTTTCTCAGTTCTTCTATTTCGACCTCAGCCGCAGATAATTCCTTTTCTCTGTGACGAAGCTTAGCCTCGAGCTTCAGAGATTTCGCTTTGAAGAACTGATACAGCACGTGGTTACAATGCTCACTCCTCATCATCTACACATCAAGATGACAAACATTATTTCACCGAAGCATTCGATTGTCACGAAAAAGTATGTACGAAAATTTACCTCAAAGACACGCTGCTGCGGAAAGCCATATTGATACCCGTCGGCGATGGCCATCATATCTGCAACGGAAGTAGGAGGCTCCGGCACAAGGGTAGCTTCGGGAACACTCAAATTTTTTCCCCAGGCTTCAGACACCCGCGCCTTAGACGACATCTCCATCATGCGACGGGTATACGCAGTAGATTCCTTTTCCCCAGCAACAACAGGGGCAGGATGACGGACAAATAGAAGATTCTTTTCCTTGAACCAATCCATGATGGCATCCTCGCCCTCAGACGTCGGCGACTGGGGAAGATTATCAGCAGGCACATCAATGACCGATTTCCCCTTCTCTGACACAACCCCCTCAGCACAAATATCGGCATGCTCCTCCGCGCCTACATGCGCAGCATGCTCCTCCGCGCCACCATCTTCAACAGTAGCGTCTCCATTACCATCACCACCATGAACATCCCAATTATCATTGGGGGAAAGTAAAGAGAAGTCCTCGGGAAAATCGAGGGCATCGTCAAAGAACTCCCCCGTGGAGTACATCCGATCAAAAGAAAATTCTTGAGAGGCGGGAAGGGTATCCACGACATCACCAGCAGGGACAGAAATTCCCCCAATAACAACGCCATTAGCCACCACGGCTTTGTTCCTTCCTTCATCACCAACATGACCAACGGAGACCTCTTCTTCGACATTGATAGGGGAAGTACCAGTACGTTCCTCCCCATTTGTAATCTCCTCATCCTCAGCAAACTCTTCGTTCACTGGACTAGTAACTTCTTCTTGGGCCTCAGCCTCTCCCATCACAATAGTAGAAGACTGCTTCAGCTTAATCTTTTTCTTCTTCAACACCTGAAAAATAACACCACAAAAAGAATTATTTTTCCCGTCAGATGAATTTCTAAAAAGAAGAAGCGCCGCTAGAATCCGCGTACCTGAGCAGTTGAGGTATTCTTCGGTGGAAGTATAGCACCAGAACCTTCCTCCTCGTCTCCCTCTACGACGTCAAGGGCATAAGGAAAATTCATACCCGCAAAGTTCAAACGCCAGGGACAGAAATCTCCATAACGAGCAGGAGGAGACTCGCGTGGCTTACTACTCTCGGTAGGCCGCCAACCGCGGGGACCAGGAATCCAACCGTAAGCCCACGGACCAACTATTTCGATAAAGGTGGCATGCCACTCGTAGTCATGATCGCGCTTGATCCTCTCGCGCGCTGGGAAGAGTTTCCGATGACTAGACCCCTCCGTGCCAGGAACATACTTCAGCTTGGCATCGCTGACCTCATTTAACAGACGAATCTCGCCCCGAGGAGCAGCGAGATTCCGAAGGCTGACACTCCACGGCTTGCGGTTCCTACTATTGACGTAATCACCGAAGGAGTTATTGAAATTCTCAGGAGTATACCATTCCTTCTCCGCGGGATTGGGGACGTAGCAAGTCATCGACGTCTCCCCCTTACTCCGCAGATAGCACTCCTTCAGGGCGCGGAGATAATTCCCCGATAGTTGGGATACGAAACGGCTGTGAGTATTTGTGGAAGAGCCTTCACGACTAGCGAGCACGTCCTAGTAGAAGGAATCACCTGATTTGTACAACGGTAGCATAAGACCAGCTTCGAACGCTCCAACCGTCGTTAACAAATGAAATTCATCGAACTCATACTTTGAGATAAGCTCATAAGTAATATCATCCTCAAGGGCATAGAAACGAACCCCGAAGGCTTGGAGCTCATGCTTTTCCTTGAATATTTCGAGATCAATATGCTTGAAGGTTACTTTTTTCTTACTAACCGAGACACTACGTATCAAGGGGGCAGCCTCATCCTCCTCGGCGGGGCTGGATGAACTAATGAACGCTTCAGAAGCTTTTATCTTCACCGGAGGATTCTTTGAAGATTCAGCCCTCGGAACTACACCCTTCGTATTCTTCCCTTTAAAAGTTGGAGGGGACCGCAGATGATGCTCGGGCACTAACGAACGTAGAGGAGGAACGCCAAAAGCAACAGCACGAGGCGGAGCCTGCGTAATCCTAATATCATCACGAGGACGAGACGCTGCGCGATCGAAGACTCTTCGGGAACCAGAAGGATTTGTCGGAGGAATCTCTTCCCTAGAAGACGAGGCCTTCGCTCCAGAAGAAACTCGACTCCGACGAGCATCATCTTGAGATTCTCTACGCGGAGGAGATCTCGATAGACCAGAACCAGAAGTCTGACAAGTAACCCGCGGACGGTCAGACATGGCTGCGAAAAGATTAAAATCAAGAACAAGTTACACACATTCAAAAACATTACCAAAGATCAAAAAACCACATCAATAGCAATACACACACGATAACGCAGAAACCCTAAAATTAGTATACATGCTCAAAATTCCATAAAATTCAGACCCTCAAAAACTCAAATACAAGCAAAACAGTGGCTTCCTTGATTTAAGATAAAGAACAGGGGCAAACTAGTATGCAAGCATCAAAAAGAAGTTCTTCATCACAAACAAGGAACAACAGTAGCAGAGAATTTACAAATCAACACAGCGTAAAACAGTGGAAATAAAGAAAAGAAAAACTTACCGGCAAAAACAGCAGCAGAAGAAACAAACAGTGGAAGCGGGCGTGATTAATGCTAAGGTGCAGAGAATTTAAGATCACAGGTTCAATAAAGACTGACAGAGAATTTAAGGTCACAGGTTCAATGAAGACAGACAGAAAATTTAAGGGCTGAAAAACAAAGAACGAAAACTGAGAGAATGTTTAGGAAGAATGAAATTAATTTTCTTTCTCTCCTTAATATACCCGAAAGAAAGAGAAGGAAATTAATGGAGGAATGGGAAACGTGCCCGTTACATAAGCAGTTAATGCACGAATAAAAGACGTGCCCAAGTATCTAGGAAAAGTTATTAGGAGTGAGAAGAATATGCGACGATAGTTTTTCTTCAAGGCACCCATTAGACATTCAAGCCCGAAGAAAAGGGGCAAATTGTGTACACATATATCTCACTATCAGACACGTGTATATAAAAAGATACGTGGAAAGCATGCAGGCCAAAACATCAAAACATGATGCGCCACGAAACACCAAATAAACCCCGAGGAGTTACTTTATCGCATCCCCAAAAGAGAAGCTAGGATCAACGGTGGAGAGAAAGTTAGCTGACACGGACGTGACAGGGGCAGAAGACACTTGTCTGACACGAGCAGACCCCTCAACTACCCACATTAAACACTCTGAGCAGTGTACGTGTCGATCAACCTGTGGAACGAGCGAGGATGCCCCTGCGGGATCAAGGGGCAAACGCAGACCTCTGCGTGATAGACGCAAGGACACAAGAAGATAAGGTTCCAACGGTCATCAGAGATGGGTCCCACATTCTAACCTTATAAATACCCCGTCTCCACCAAGAGAAAAGGGGATCGGAAGAATCAGGAAGGGAAGGAGAGAGAGAGAGAGTTTGCAAGTGTAAGTTAATCATTTAGAAGAGAGAAACATGTAAACCCAAAAGTCATTCGACTATTCGTGTAACCGTGAAGAATATAGAAAAACAACAAACCCCGTGGACGTAGGCCTTAGTGCTGAACCACGTAAACCTTGGTCTTATTTACATTTCAGCACTTTATATTTATTTAGCCCCATGGATATTTACTTATACGTTTTGTTTTCTTTGCTTGTACTTATATCCCTTGCGCAAACGTCTCGCATGGAGTTGTTAGATGAGGCTATGATAAACCCGAAGGTTTTGAGCCAATGAATCAACACTAGGATATCATCATCACAAATCTCCTTAGATGATGATGATTGATTGTGATCACTCGGATCCCTTCGTGATTTGTGTGTTCACAATAGTGTTACCAAGTATACCCACAATGAAGTGAAAAGTGCGTAAAAATTATTATGATAGCGAAGCTATCAAGTACGAAGGTTTTTTCTTCTAATTATTCTTAGTTAAAAGGGATAATTGGAGTTTGGTACTCAGGTTTAGACCAACACTAGTCTTTGATCTAACATTTGTCCAACGTTAGAATTTGGTACCTGGACCAGACGTTGTCCTAGATTGACCGTTTATGACCAGAAGTTAATATTTTTGTAAAATAAAAATGTTTTAAAGATAACGAGTTTACAAATGTACCCTTGAGATGAGTTTATTCGCTGAAAATAGGTTCCTTGAGATGGATGAGTACTCGAGATGGATTTGTAAAAATAATGAGTTTACAAATCAACACCCTTCTTAATTCTTCTTTCACAGTTCAAACATCACCAACAACTCAATTAGGGCATACTCCATTAATCCCATGCAATTTACTCGATCCATTAATTCCATTACCAGCACCATCTTCTACGATCAACATCAACTCTAAGATTCACTCCTCTACAGATTTGACAAAACCCCAACCTCAATTCCATCTTTGTTCTTCAATTGCATCAATCGGAACCCTAAATTCTTCCTCTTTGTGCATCAATTAATACTACCAGTAGCCGAATCTTTGTTCTTCATTAACGGATCTACTCAAATCCCTATTCCGCTCTCAATTCACGGTCATCTCTCAAAATTTCAGATTCAAGTTCATCTTCTCAAGTTCAATAGCAACAACACTGTTCTTTCCCTGTCTCAAATTCAAAGAAAAAATATATTTATTTAATTTCATCTTCTCGAGTTCAAATCGGAACAACATCGAACCCATCTCTTCAAGAGTATCTTCCGACAATGGGGTTAAGAGAGATTTCCGATTAAGACAAACTTGGATGCCGAGATGAGGAAAGAAAGAAGATAGAGCTGCTGACGAAAATGAATCAGAACGAGAAGAGCAAAGGTTCGTAAGTGGCTCAATTAATGAAATCTGTGTTCGATTTGAAGGATGGGATCTGTTAATTGAGAACATAGATGAAGAATGATGAGTATTCTGTGTTTTGAAGGGATATAAACAGTGGGTATAAGCTATAATCAGAGTTAGAGAGTTGGGTTGTATCTAAATCCACTCTCACGATCAGTCTAGATAGATGATTCTTCAGGAACGAAATTCATACGCCTCTCACGTTCCTCTTCCTGGAGTTTCAACGAAATCCAACGAACTGGTCGTCTTTGGATTCTCTTCATAAGATGAGTAGAGAAACCAGCAACCTTGTTACGAAGACGCTTTGAAGGAATGATTGCTACTTCTTCTAAGATCTTCTTGTTAGTGTTAAAATCTAAAGTCATTCTTGAATAGTACCTCTCGATAACCTGACGAGAGGATTTCTTCACGGTTTTGGTACGAACACGCCCCATGCTGCTGCTGTTACGACTCCCTTGAGAAAGTGATGGAGGTCTTCTGCAACGAGAGAATGAAGAAAGTAATCGAAGGAGGCGCTTGGGAAGAGAAACAGTTTGTTACAGGGAATGATGGAAGATTAGTTTTGCACCATGGATTGTTTGTATTAAGAAGTTAAGAAGAAGTGGAGATTTTTGTAAATATTAAGAAACCAAAGGGTATTATAGTAAACTCTTTAATAATTTAATTTTATATTAATTTTCTAATAATTACTAAACAGAAGTTAGAACTTAACCAAGTCAACACGGGTCAACGTCTGGTGCAGGTACCAAAGCCTAACGTTGGACAAATGTTAGACCAAAGCCTAGTGTTGGTCTAAACCTGAGTGCCAAACTCCAATTATCCCTAGTTAAAATCCAATAAACTTGATTATAAATGTGGACTTAAGATAATATAATAGTATGATCGACCATTACTAACATAACATATAAGAGTGACTTATACAAGTACCTTGTGCGCATTGTATCCCTAGTAAAAATAAACATTACATGAAACAATAACTAAATCCTAGATATGAAAGGTGTGGAGCGGGGACCTTAAATCTCATCCCCACCCCATCCGCGCATCATTAGTGTAGATGGGGAAAAACGATTTGCTGGTTTTTAAGGAATTAAGGAGACGACCGTACGGAGGAAACTCCTCGAACCGAGCGAAATGTTAAACCTCACACAGATGCACCGCTGTGAAGGGGGTGCTTTAGATTCGAGAGATCAATCTTTAGTACTCCGTCCTAAATCAAGACAATGACTATTCCAGAGTAAATTCGGTCACAAGAGAGGATGGGTTGATCTGTAGGAGGGAAGCTGAGAAATGTGTGGAATCGATGGTAATCAAAGATTGTGGTGTGTGAATTATGAATACGATAAGCTCTGAATGATTGAAATTGCTCAATTGAGAGTAGTTTCTCAATTGATGAGTTGATGATCTCGTGTTGTCAGTTTGACGTGAGATTGATGATACTGATGATGCCAATTCAATTATGATTCAGAGACTTATTTATATTGCTGAAATTGTAGACACCATGATTCCATGAAGTGTGACAGTTGATGGAATCAAGGAGTGGGGAAGTGGAGATCGTGTTTGAAACCAGTTGCTCAACGTGTGGAGACTTGGTCGATTTTCCACCCACTACCTCGTGAATTCCTTCAACTGATTGCACGACTTGCTCACATTCCACCGTGTGTTTGAACACACGTGTCGTAGACCGCCACACCAAAACCCTAAGTGATATCCCCCCAAGTGACACGATTGACGTCTCGTGGTTTGTTAGTCAATTGATGACTTCGTGGTTTGATGGGACAATGAGTCCATGTAGTCGTTGAGTTGAACATGATGTTCTGAAACTAATGAATTGAACATGTCATGAGACAGAGGTATAGTTCTTACGATGAAGTGAGCGAGTAGTGCTCATTCGATGAATCGTTGAATATTGATTGTTGAACCAATATTGAGCAAATATTCCTCATCTGAGCAAGTGCTGCTCATGTGATGAATTGTTGAATATTTGATCGTCTGAGTATGTGTTGCTCATCTGATGGATTATTGGCAGCGTACCAAAATATTAATTAGAATACTGGTCGTTGAACCGAGCATAATTAATGATCATGAGGCCGTCGTAAAATTATTAAGGTTGGAATCTGGAATGATGATCTTGGATTCAGAAACCCTAATTTGATCAATTGATGACCAATTTCGTCAGAATTTCAACCATGGAACGAAGGAGAGAGCGACTACATGGACCGTGGGTCAACCATGTAGTGTCCATATGCTCACGTGAGCAAATACAAAGATCTCCTGAAGACTTGACGATTTGTTGGTGGAAGAATGATTAAATGCTGGCTTAATCATTTATCCAAAATGCTCGTCTTAGGTGAGAAAACCTAATTAATTATGACGAGGCGAGGGACCGACCATGGAGTCATGAAACCGGCCCTGGGTTGTCACGTGACCGTCTGACGATCACTTCATGAAAATACAAAGTGTTTGGAAGAGTTTTGGACCTAATACGAGCAATTGTGCAAATTAGGTCAAAACTGTGAAAATTGATGGGACCGCCTTCCGTGAGCCAAAGAGCCAATATTGGTCGGTCAAGATAGCATGCTCGTGTCCCCAAGGCGTCCGCGTCTCAGTCCTGAGAATTTTGATATTTTCTGGCGTGCAATCGAGCATCCATTCGAGAAAATATGCCAAAATTAGGGTTTCAAGGAAACTGAGGAAAACACCATGAGATGATGAAAAATAGTTATAAAATAAGGAATGAGGAGGCGTGGGACCGCCGTGGTCAAGGCATGGTCGGCCGCTCATGACCACGGTCCCGTGGTGCCTTTTCCTTAATTTTATAATATTTTGATGATTTTATGAAAAATTCATGAATTTTGAGAAATTTGATGAATTTTGGGAGTTTCCATGAATTGAAGGAGTTTTCATGAGTTCAAGGAAGCAAAAAATATTAAAATAATAATAAAAATAAGGGCGTGTGGGACCGTGGAAGGCATGGTCGGCCGGCTAGGGCCCGGTCCCACGAGTTTCCCTAATTTTATAATATTTTGATGATTTTATGAAAAATTCATGAATTTTGAGAAATTTGATGAATTTAGGGAGTTTCCATGAACTGAAGGAGTTTTCATGAGTTCAAGGAAGCAAAAAATATTAAAATAATAAAAATAAGGGCGTGTGGGACCGTGGAAGGCATGGACGGCCGGCTAGGGCCCGGTCCCACGAGTTTCCCTAATTTTTTAATATTTTTTAGGTATTTTTGATGATTTGAGGGAATTTTTCCTAATTTGAGAGAAATACCATGAAATCAAGGAATTTGATGAATTTAAGGAAAACTAATAATAAAATAATAAGAAAAAGTGGCGTGTGGGACCGGCTAGGGCATGGCCGGCCGGCCAAGGCCCGGTCCAACAAGTTTTCATAATTTATATTATTTTATTATTATTTGATGATTTGTGCAAAAATACCATGAAATCAAGGAGTTTTTTCATGAAATTAGAGAAATAATAATAATAATAAATAATAAGGAACCGTGGATGTGGGGCCGGTTGGGACCAAGGCATGTCCGGTTGGCCAATGGTCACGCCCTACACTCCTTTCCTTAATTTTATATTATTTTTTATGGATTTATGGAAGTACCATGAAACCAAGGAGTTTCCTCGAGACGAAGGAGATTTGATAAAACGAGAGGATTTTCATCAAATCATGGAAAATAATAAAAATGCATTATAAATATAAAACTGGCATGGGATTGACCACGACACGGTCGGTCGGTTGTGTGTCCGTGCTCCCAGCACCCTGGTCAATATTTTTAATTATTTATTATTTTCTTCTCTATTTTGCATAGGTTCATCATTTCGTTGTATTTTTGAAATACTCGTTCGTGCGGTGACTGTTAGTGTATCATCGTTGAATACACCTTCACCATTTGAATCGGGGCTTACTTAGAGGTAGCTCAGACGCCCGGTTGTTGATTATTTATTACTAATTGTGGAATTCAGTGGAGAATAATTCACAAAACTGAGTAATAAGATGTTTATTATTAATTCATAGGATCAGCCGAGGATTCGACTACGAATTCAGAATATAAAGTGAGCATTACCATTCCATGGGATCGTAGATTCGACCATAGAATCGGAGTAATTAAGGTTTATCTATTACCATTTATGAGACCAGTTGTGGATTCGATCATGAAATCGGAGTAATGAGATAATATAATTATTGTTATTCTATGAGATCAAGTCATGGATTCGATCATAGAATCAGAACAATTGTTATTGTCATTCCATGGGACCAGTCGTAGATACGACCATGGAATAGGAGCGATTGCAATTAGGAATAATTAACTTTGTGGCTCTATACTAGTATAGCAAGTTGTCTAGGAGCATTAATTATCCTGATACGAGCTTGCTGGTAAGTCATATCCTTTATATAGACAGGGTAAACTTGTTGTTTGTTCCTGAAGACGTCATCGCTCTATACTAGCAGAGCAAGCTGTCTAGGAGCCGTCCATCTCGTGATGCTATATATAAATAATCACTGAAAGTATTCAGTATTCATGAGACATGCCGTTGTCCAGTCGTGAGACTGCATATCTACATGTACTCTGAGAGAAAGTACTCTCGGTTGAGAATTCGATGAGAGACTCGTGTCTCGATACTCACGTCTGATTGCTGAATCAGAGCTTCGTATAATTATGAGTTTACGAATTTATCCTTTTTCGAAAATCCACCATCTACATTAAGTCCTCTGCTTACTGAGGAAAGCTTTGTTCCTCAGTCAACATTAAATGGTGATTTTCCGGCCATAAATAATAATACCAGTAATTGAACTTAGTCGTAAGCTGAGATGTTATCGGATTTAGAGAGCATGAGAAAACCACGAGTTGATGAAGACTTCAATGTCATGATTGGAGCATCGTTTGATGAGCATAAATTGGTGTTGAACCGCTGGTTTGGATGATGGGACCATGGTCGTTTAGGATTTGCGAGCCGAGCCCAATAAGGAAACCTTGTAAAATTAGGTTTTGGAAATAAAAATTAGTATAAAAGGGAATTAATCCCTTTTTTTTTATTATTTTCCACGACCAGTAGCTCCCTTTACTTCATCACCTTCACGTCGCCAGGGAAAGAAGCAGAAAAAATTCGTCGGAGCACCTCCGTCCGACCGACGACCGTAGCCACCGTCGGCCAACTTCCAGCCGGCGCCGACAGGTGCACGATTTTTTTTTTTGTTTGCTGATGTTATGATTTTCATGAATTGTTCATGCTTGAGTTTATATATACATGTGTGTATATTAGTGTGAGTTTTATGAAAAAACCCTCGTTTTTGAAAACATATGTTCGTTCGATCGTTAGTTTTGAAAACTAACTATAATCCCTGATTTAGGAGAGATTTTTTTTTAATATGAACCTAGGTCCAGTGATAAAACTTAGTGTATGATCTTTGATGTATACCAAGGTTTCATCATAAAAGAAGTGAATTTTCATGAAATCGGAATAATCCTTCGTTTTAAAGACAAATAACGATGACACGAAGGAAAATATGGATGATGAACTTGTGACCAGTGATAAAATTTTGCTTATGAGCTTTCATGTAAATACAAAACTTTATCATATGTATGAGATGTGAGATTTCACAATATTTTTTGAAATAAACCTTCGTTTTAAAGACAAATAACGACGATACGAAGGAAAAATATTTTTTTTTTATATATATGCAGCCGTGACATGTATTGTGCAAAATATGATGATATGTTTTATTTTCATGAGTTTGTTTTCATTAAATAAAATCCTGGAGAGTTTATGTATGCAAGTTGCATTAATTGCCGCTTTTTTGAAAAACCAGAAACGTGGGTTTTGAGAAACCTTCGAAGATAGACAATATATTTATGATAAAATATTTTATTGTTGTAAACTTCATAAGTCAGTTATGTGAATGTTCACATTATGAAAATTGTGTCCGTGATTTCATGAAAAATCAATTTCGGAAATTAAATAAAGTTTCGTTTTTGTAGTTTTCGAAGAGACGAACGATTTTGAGGTGTTAACTCTAATATTATTATCACCATTGTTAGTGGAAGTGTAAAAGGTAAGAGTTAAGAGTTACCATTTTTTTCTTGTATTTCCTTGATTTATATCTGGACGGCATACTGAAATAGAATGTAGTGTGAACCTTTTCAGCTACTTAGCAAAGATGTCCAATTCCCAAGCTGACGACGCCTCGAGGGAAGAGATGTGCGTTGATGATGGTATCTCCAGAGATGAGACATGCATGGATGAAACTTCCGTTGTGGGATACGAAGACGAAATCCCTAGGATTAAGAATGTCCCGAACATAGATGATGCATTCTTTGAAAAAGATATCCCAGGAGCTGAGCAACATTTGAAATCCCCAGTGTATCGTCTTTTGATAAATCCCATAACAGTTACTCAGAAGAAGTTGGTGAATCCTAAGACAGTGATTCGATTTTGTCTTGAACGAGGGGTCTTCTCCTCATCAATCATAGAGTTTAAGCTTTCTCGACGACCTTTGGAGAAATTTGCCGGCTGGGCGAGGCATATGTTGGGTTTTCCTCATGTGAGGACTATGCTCGACCAGGCGCAGGTGACGAGAGCTATTCAAGCTTCTGGAGAGTTGTTCATTTATCATGACGCAAGTGGTATTGTGGCTGTGTTTGCTCGCTGGTGCATTCCCACTCACACTTTCATATGTAGATGGGGAGAGTTTACCATTACCTTGGAAGACGTGGCGGCTCTGATGCATCTCCCGATCACGGGCAATCTTCCTGGGGATCTTTCAGATGAGGAGACCGTCGTTTCTCATGTCTTGACAACTGCAATGGAGAAAGCGAATAAGGTTGGTAGTAAAGGATGCTATGCTTCATGGTTGACACACTGGTGGCCCAAAGACGAGGTTTATGATAAACCCATCGAAGGTATGTTACCCATTGCTGCTTTCTTATGTTTATGGTTGTCCAGAGGCGTTTTTGAAGACAGTGGAAACTTGTTGAAGCCTTTTGTGATTCCCTTTGCTATTAAGATGGCTCAAGGTGAGAAACTTCCGATAGGTAGTTTATTCTTAGGCTCCTTGTATTACAACCTGGACTCCTTGATTATTGACTCCAGTGTGTCGAACGGCTCTATGAAGATTGAGTGTTATGCCAACATGATGTTTCTTCAAGCTTTGATGTTGGAGCATTTTAAGAATTATGCACCTACTCCACGTAATGTTCTGCAAGGACCGAATACTGATGCACGCCATACTTTCCCTGAGAAAGATAATGCTAGGATCATGCATTGGTCCACCAAACAGCCTCGTTCTAAAATACGTTTTATTGATGTGTTAGATGAAGAATCTGAGTTCAATTTTCTCCCGTGGGTGTCAGTTACTGATTATGTTTCTCAGCCGATGACTTTTAATACTGGAGAAGGCACGAGTTTGACGTCTGGTGTGCATCTGAGTGATGGCGAAAGATCTTTCATGTTGAGTTGCACTCCTGGTCATTTTCTATCAGTCACGTTTGGAGAGCTTTCAGTGGAGGAGTACAATATTGATAGAGCAGCTCGACAAATGGGTATGGATCAGTGTGTTCCAACCATACGGAGAAGGAAGCCATCATTTGAGCAACTCAGGACTCATTTGGATCATACTCACGTGGAAGGGAGTAGCTACTAGTTTCCTGGTTCTGATAGATTCGCCTATGTAACCCCAGGTTATGTAGAATTCTGGGACCAGCAACTTGGGCGTTTGCGTGGCTTTGTAAGATTTTACAGACCTCCATCAAGGATCTTCCTTCGGCTGAGATGATTTCCAGTCGACCAAGATTGAAGTATCTTTCTGGTGATAAACGAAAGTCGTCTTCAGGATGCTCTCAGGTATGTTTCTTCATATAATCTTCACGAAATTATAAGAACTGTATTCTGATTATATTAATGGATTTCACCACAGGACGGTCGTAATATACGACCTCGAATCGGTGTAGATTTCTCAGAGACTGAGGAGGTTATTCATGGCGGAGAAGGCAGGCATAAAGGTTATAAGCTGTTACCTAATACCGTAAAGTCCCCAGTTGGTGCTTTGGTGAGTTCCCAATATTTCCCACTGTGACTTTCATTGCTATTAGTATTAGAATCATGAAGTCAACGTTGTTAATTTTGTTGCATAATTTTACTCCATCAAGTCTCGAAGGTCTTCAATTTTCTGTTACTGAACAAGCAATTGCTGATTTGAGTGACGAGGAAACTGTAAGTATTTCTTCATATGTTCAAATGTAGTGCTTCATGGATGAAAATATTGATTGTAAAGGACGTGTAAAGGAGTATGTCGTCATGGAGATGGAGAATTCCGGAACTCAATCATCCTCTGGGAAGGGGAATGGAGGTAATTCCCAATATTCAGAACCGGATGAAAGTGATGTTCCTCTTGTCGTTGATGTGGACAATTCCAATCCCTTGGACACTTTGGAGACTCCTCAAGTAAGTATATACCCTGTATATTATTCATATAAGTATAAAAGTGCTGACTTGTGAATGAATGAATGAGAACCCATGTGAATATATGAAAACTTAGTTGAACTTCGTCGTCAGAAAATTCAGAATCCAGCTTTTAGTAAAAACGCTGTAGAATCTTCATCCGGAGTCGGATTTTGATGATCTGCATGTGAAAATTCAAGCCCGGAAAAATTTCAAGATTTAGCAAAGAAGATTTTTAAGTTTTGAGCACGTTCGTAGCTTGAAAAAGGCGAAATAGTAAACTTCCAGGAGACTTCCAGAACTTTTTCAGATTGCACATCACTTGATATTTTGGCCACATCTACCCGCTCGTTCATTGGATTTTCATGAAAATTTGACATGTCATAGAGGACATCCTTACAAAGAGAATGGAATATGACCCATCCTTGGATTCCTTGTATATTTCTCCCAGTTCGTCTCCTAGTACAGGGCAGAGTTCAGTTTCTTCAGATGGACTCATCGTAAAATGTGTTTTCATGACTTTCATGTTATTTGCTCATGCATTGAATGTATTATGATGAACCTTGATGATTTTTCCTTGTTGGTATACTGTGTTTCATAATCTTCTTTGGATTAGTGACTCTAACCTCAGGTAATCTTCGTATTAGGTGCCAAATACCGAAGTTGAGGATGTTGGAGCCAACGATGATAACCCTAACCATTCCGGAGTTATTGATGAAGATACAACCATCCCTGTATTTCAAGGCCATGAGAAGGTCGCTACTGCTGTTATGGAAACCCAGATGGTTGTTGCCGCAGTGATAGAAGAAACCGAGACAGCAGTGGAGAATACCGAAGGAACTGTTGCTTTAGTCGTGGGAGCCACTCCAGTGACCGAGAACCGTATAATAGTGTATGAATATCCAACTGCAGGGGTCGCTTTCGATCATCCCTTTAACACTTCACTCCCGTATCATGAACTGGTCGGTGGATTCAGCGTTCCCATTGGACATGCACGCTTGTATGAGACAATATGGAAGAAGTTCGGCCATATGATCGTTGACAGGAACCCTGGGCGTGCTTACGCTTTAATCATTCAAGTAGGCGTTATCTTGCGTGTCGTGAGTGATATGCATACGAGGCCCAGGAATACCGTGACTCCAAATATACTCTTTGATTGGGAGTTTAACTTGGAGAATTCAGAAAAACTTGGCCTCAACGTGAAATGGCTTCGTAAGCAAATAAACGTTATCAAGGATTCATGTGAGAAGAACATACCCTTTCCGAACGATGCTGTGAAGGAGAAGGAGGACAATATTGCCAAGTTGACCGAGGAGTTGAACAAGGAGAGGGCGGCTTTGCAAATCTTGAAGGATGCTGATGAGCGAAAGTCTTTTCTTGCTGATCTCTTGAACTTCTAAATTTATGAGAGATGTGAGGTTTATGCTTGGTTTTTTGATATTTAGATGGTTTTGGATTGACTGATGGTTGAGGATTTTCTTGTAGATTTGATAGAGATTTTCTTTTACGAAATATGAACTGAATTTTGATAAATAGCTGAATTCAAATACTGATTACAAGTATTGAAAATGTTTTGGATGAATTGAAATACAAATGAAAGAAAATCCTAAATGTTAAATCCCAGCACCATGAGTGCTTCAAACGCCCAATACCTTAAACGTCCAATAATTTCAGATAAACGGCTTGAGCCAATTTTTGTGAATTACTGGTAGGGTTCTGCCATATGTGTTGGTCAATTTGTAGTATCCTACGGTCACGGATTCAGTGACCATGGATGGTCCTTCCCAATTGGAGTTCCTTGTAGAATGAAGACCGCGTTGAACTGCTTTGAGAACCACATCCCCTTCATGAAACTTGTTAGGCTTGGTCGATCGTGCCTTGAATATCTTCCGCTGATTCGGAATTCCCTGTTTGATGGAATTCCTCGATTGTGGCCCGTATGGACACTCGCGCGGAAGAGAGTATCCAGCATAGTGTTGATCATGCTTAGACAAGTCTTCAGAAATAAACCTCTCGATGGAGTGACCGATTTGAAGAAGTTCTGAACCCAACCATTGGGTGTAATACTGCTGAGGTGAAGTCACCCACTCGTAGCTTTTGATGAATGCTAAATTATTCATGGGGAGAAGTCCCTGGACCATAGTAGCGTATTTGAACATTGGTAATATTGGAGTAAGAGGAGGAATAAGACTTTCCTGAGCTCGAAACCTTCTGACAAAGGTGTGCGGATTATCTCCAACTTCTTGCGTAAGTCCCATCAGAGTTTTTACTTCTTACAGATGCTCAAACGGTGGTGCGTCCTCTGCTTCGTTTTCCAACTCGGAATCCTTGTCGATGACAGGATGTGTCGAAAGCATCGTTGTCCTTTGAGCATGAATCCAAGTTCTCCCAAGGACCATGTCGTATCCAGGATCTTCCCGGATTATGAAAAACTTGGCCTCAGTGCAGATTGATCTTTCCGTAATTTTGAGAGTGATGAAGCCGTATGCGTTTCTGGAGATTCCTTCGTGGTCCCTGATTGCTATGGGAGCGTGGGTGGCTTCCCGTCGAGTAATACCAGCAGCTCTGAGAGTCTTCAAAGGGATGATGTTGACGGCGGTACCAACATCGATGAACGCCCTCTTGAACTCATTTCCTTTAATGTGCACTGTGGTGAGCAGTCCCCAGTCATACATTTCTATGTCGGTGGTTGAAGGTCCGGTGGTTGAAGGTCCGGTGGTAGTCTCTTGGATCAGCGGACGTCTTCCGGACACGATGTGGTTCAGTGCAGCAAACATGTCTTTCCTTTGAGCTTTCGAAAGATACAACAGCTCGCAGTCATGTTCGACCAGATATTCGACCGTTTCCTTGACGGGAGGTTCGGAGATGGTAAAAGTTCTGACTGGGAGGGGGTTTTTGTGCACCCCTTCAGTCCCCAGGTTGAGCTCTCCTGATTCGACCTTTTCTTTGAATATGCGCTTCAAAATTTTGCAATCACTCGTGGGATGGCTGACGTATCTATGGAAGCGACAATACCGAGGATTTTCCATGGCCTCTTCAGTTGGTTCCTTCTTTACATAAGGCAATTTTATTGCGCCGTCTTGAATCCAGGCATCGAGTAGTTCATTAAATTCTTCCGTTGAACAGGGAAAATCAGGTGCTTCTGGATCTTCCGTATGCTGAGGAGGGATTTTTGAATTCTCCTTCTTGTGTGTCTTTGAAGGGGTGGAGGAAGTCTGCTTGTGTTTTGGTTCTGCTTTTCGCTTACTCTCTTCCGCGACAACATTTGTTGAAGGTTGCAGGTTATACTGCTTGTTGATCAGACGCCTGCTTCCTCTAGTGTCTTTTGAATCTTCAGTCTTTGTAGACTTTGCTCTTTCCAAAAGAGCGGGTGCAGTGGTTGCCGACGTCTTCGCAGCTTCGTGAAGTTCTGAGAAAGTCTGGAATCGAAGGTTTTTTAGCAAGTCCCTGTAGACCGGGAGCATGCCAGTGATGCACAAGTCCACCAGTTTTTTCTCCGTGACGTTTGGGTCATGACAATCCAGGGATTGGACTCTGAACCTTTTCACATAATCATTGGGATTTTCACTGACCCTCTGAAACATTCTTCCAAGGTCGGAGAGGGTGACTTGTTCTGACACGAAGAAGTATTTCCTGTAAAATGCGTTAACCAGTTCTCCCCAATTGTTGATGGTCCCTGGTGTGATGCTATTATACCAGGTGTATGCCCTGCCTTTCAGAGATTTTGAGAATTCCTTGATACAGACGACATGATTATGTTCATGTTCTCCCAAGGCTTCGAGAAAACGAGAGACATGTTCCCGAGCATTGCCAGTTCCATCATACAAGGTGAAAGTTGGAGAAACGTAACCTTTGGGGAGTGGAATCCTCTGCGTAGCGGCAGGATAAGGAGGTTGATGACCTTCGGCGTGAGGAGGAGTAGCGTCACCACCATCAGTGTTGGAGGTCGGAATTGTCTCCGGGATATTCCGATTGTTGTTGTTGCTACTGCTAGCACGGTTTGTGTTAGGATTAGTAACTGATCCAGACCTGAGATCAACCATCTTGTGAAATTGTGAGATTGCAACCGAGAGAATGATCTCCCACTGTGGCCACCAATATGTAGATGGGGAAAAACGATTTGCTGGTTTTTAAGGAATTGAGGAGACGACCGTGCGAAGGAGACTCCTCGAACCGAGAGAAATGTTAAACCTCACACAGATGCACCGCTGCGAAGGGGGTGCTTTAGATTCGAGAGATCAATCTGTAGTACTCCGGCCTAAATCAAGACAATGACCATTCCAGAGTAAATTCGGTCACAAGAGAGGATGGCTTGATCTGTAGGAGGAAAGCTGAGAAATGTGTGGAATCGATGGTAATCAAAGATTGTGGTGTGTGAATTCTGAATACGATAAGCTCTGAGTGATTGAAATTGCTCAATTGAGAGTAGTTTCTCAATTGATGAGTTGATGATCTCGTGTTGTCAGTTTGACGTGAGATTGATGATACTGATGATGCCGATTCAATCATGATCCAGAGACTTATTTATATTGATGGAATTGTAGACACCATGATTCCATGAAGTGTGACAGTTGATGGAATCAAGGAGTGGGGAAGTGGAGATCGTGTTTGAAACCAGTTGCTCAACGTATGGAGACTTGGTCGATTTTCCACCCACTACCTCGTGAATTCCTTCAACTGATTGCACGACTTGCTCACATTCCATCGTGTGTTTGAACACACGTGCCGTAGACCGCCATACCAAAACCTTAAGTGATATCGCCCCAAGTGACACGATTGACGTCTCGTGGTTTGTTAGTCAATTTATGAATTCGTGGTTTGATGGGACGATGAGTCCATGTAGTCGTTGAGTTGAACATGATGTTCTGAAACTCATGAATTGAACATGTCATGAGACAGAGGTATAGTTCTTACGATGAAGTGAGCGAGTATTGCTCATTCGATGAATCGTTAAATATTGATTGTTGAACCAATATTGAGCAAATATTTCTCATCTGAGCAAGTGCTGCTCATGCGATGAATTGTTGAATATTTGATCGTCTGAGTATGTGTTGCTCATCTGATGAATTATTGGCAGCGTACCAAAATATTAATTAGAATACTGGTCGTTGAACCGAGCATAATTAATGACCATGAGGCCGTCGTAAAATTATTAAGGTTGGAATCTGGGATGATGATCTTGGATTTAGAAACCCTAATTTGATCAATTGATGATCAATTTCGTCAGAATTTCAACCATGAGACGAAGGAGGGAGCGACTACATGGACCATGGGTCAACCATGTAGTGTCCATATGCTCACGTGAGCAAATACAAAGATCTCCTGAAGAGTTGACGATTTGTTGGTGGAAGAATGATTAAATGCTGGCTTAATCATTTATCCAAAATGCTCGTCTTAGGTGAGAAAACCTAATTAATTATGATGAGGCGAGGGACCGACCATGGAGTCATGAAACCGGCCCTGGGTTGTCACGTGACCGCCTGACGATCACTTCATAAAAATCCAAAGTGTTTGGAAGAGTTTTGGACCTAATTTGAGCAATTGTGCAAATTAGGTCAAAACTGTGAAAATTGATGGGACCGGCTTCCGTGAGCCAAAGAGCCAATCTTGGTCGGTCAAGATAGCGTGCTCATGTCCCCAAGGCGTCCGCATCTCAGTCCTGAGAATTTTTATATTTTCTGGCGTGCAATCGAGCATCCATTCGAGAAAATATGCCAAAATTAGGGTTTCGACGAAACTGAGGAAAACACCATGACATGATGAAAAATAATTATAAAATAAGGAATGAGGAGGCGTGGGACGGTCGTGGTCAAGGCATGGTCGGCCGGTCATGACCACGGTCCCGTGGTGCCTTTTCCTTAATTTTATAATATTTTGATGATTTTATGAAAAATTCATGAATTTTGAGAAATTTGATGAATTTTGGGAGTTTCCATGAATTGAAGGAGTTTTCATGAGTTCAAGGAAGCAAAAAATATTAAAATAATAATAAAAATAAGGGCGTGTGGGACCGTGGAAGGCATGGTCGGCCGGCTAGGGCCCGGTCCCACGAGTTTCCCTAATTTTATAATATTTTGATGATTTTATGAAAAATTCATGAATTTTGAGAAATTTTATGAATTTAGGGAGTTTCCATGAACTGAAGGAGTTTTCATGAGTTCAAGGAAGCAAAAAATATTAAAATAAGGGCGTTTGGGACCGTAGAAGGCATGGCCGGCCGGCTAGGGCCCGATCCCACAAGTTTTCCTAATTTTTTAATATTTTTTAGGTATTTTTGATGATTTGAGGGAATTTTTCATAATTTGAGAGAAATACCATGAAATCAAGGAATTTGATGAATTCAAGGAAAACTAATAATAAAATAATAAAACAAAGGGGCATGTGGGACCGTCTAGGGCATGGCCGGCCGGCCAAGGCCCGGTCCCACAAGTTTTCATAATTTATATTATTATTATTTGATGATTTGTGCAAAAATACCATGAAATCAAGGAGTTTTTTCATGAAATTAGAGAAATAATAATAATAATAATAAATAAGGAACCGTGGATGTGGGGCCGGTTGGGACCAAGGCATGGCCGGTTGGCCAATGGTCTCGCCCCACACTCCTTTCCTTAATTTTATGTTATTTTGTATGGATTTATGGAAGTACCATGAAACCAAGGAGTTTCCTCGAGACGAAGGAGATTTGATAAAACGAGAGGATTTTCATCAAATCATGAAAAATAATAAAATATAAAACTGGCGTGGGATTGACCACGACACGGTCGGCCGTTCGTGTGTCCGTGCTCCCAGCATCCTGGTCAATATTTTTAATTATTTATTATTTTCTTCTCTATTTTGCATAGGTTCATCGTTTCGTTGTATTTTTGAAATACTCATTCGTGGCGGTGACTGTTAGTGTATCATCGTTGAATACACCTTCACCATTTGAATCGGGGCTTACTTAGAGGTAGCTCAGACGCCCGATTGTTGATTATTTATTACTTATTGTGGAATTCAGTGGAGAATAATTCACAAAACTGAGTAATAAGATGTTTATTATTAATTCATAGGATCAGCCGAGGATTCGACTACGAATTCAGAATATAAAGTGAGCATTACCATTCCATGGGATCGTAGATTCGACCATAGAATCGGAGTAATTAAGGTTTATCTATTACCATTTATGAGACCAGTTGTGGATTCGATCATGAAATCGGAGTAATTAGATAATATAATTATTGTTATTCTATGAGATCAAGTCATGGATTCGATCATAGAATCAGAACAATTGTTATTGTCATTCCATGGGACCAGTCGTAGATACGACCATGGAATAGGAGCGATTGCAATTAGGAATAATTAACTTTGTGGCTCTATACTAGTATAGCAAGTTGTCTAGGAGCATTAATTATCCTGATACGAGCTTGCTGGTAAGTCATATCCTTTATATAGACAGGGTAAACTTGTTGTTTGTTCCTGAAGACGTCATCGCTCTATACTAGCAGAGCAAGCTGTCTAGGAGCCGTCCATCTCGTGATGCTATATAGAAATAATCACTGAAAGTATTCAGTATTCATGAGACATGCCGTTGTCCAGTCGTGAGACTGCATATCTACATGTACTCTGAGAGAAAGTACTCTCCGTTGAGAATTCGATGAGATACCCGTGTCTCGATACTCACGTCTGATTGCTGAATCAGAGCTTCGTATAATTATGAGTATACGAATTTAGCCTTTGTCGAAAATCCACCATCTACAATTAGTTTCGGGGATTACCCGAGCCCCACCCGTTCCCCGTTTGTGCGGGTTCCCACGGGAATGGGTTTGGGTGGAGCAAACTGTCATCCCTAGGGGAGACTCTCTGTAAGTCTATTGATTTTGGAGGGACTTGCTGAGTGATTTTTAGGAAATCTCAGTGAGTCATCGCGACAAAAATTTATAGGAGTTTTACCTTACATACATCAAATAAGAAGAAGTTTAAAATTAAAAAATCATTTTATATAATTAATATATAATAAACAATTCATGGATTTAATACAAAAAAATGGAAGAATATAATCAATGAAAATTTATAAATTTGCGCGTGCTTAATAGAAATTGTGACTATATTGTCAACCGAAAATTAAACCAAATTGAACACTAACATAATGCATGGGTTGAGATATCGCATGTAATGCGCAGTTTTTGAAAAATCATAGTTTTCTTTTATATGCATGGAATTTGTTATAGCTTATTTGGTTTCTTATTATTTCTTTCTTTATTTTATTTTTTTAAGTATCCTAAAGTCTCTCCAAATATCACCTATTTTGGAGAGACTTTGTTTAAGCCTTTTATGATATATTTTCACTAAGAGTCTCTAAAAATCTCCCATAACCTTAAATCATTGATTTGGAAATACAAATCCAATAACAGAGAATTTTAAATATTTTCAGAAACTCACTATCCAATAACAGAGAATTCTAAAGACTTTCAGAAAGTCATTATCCAATAACAGAAACTCCGAAAGATTTACAAAGACTCCCCATCGACTAACAAGAGATTTGGAATGTCTCCAAAATTTCCTATAAATCTCAATTGACTAACCCCTGTAATTGAATCCGTCAACAGTATGGAAAACGAAGTTACACCTGGTTTAGAAGAGTATACTAACACGAGAAAATTAAAGAGTTGTTTACAACATGCTTATGTGATTCTTTTATCCAGATATAGAATAGGCTAAAATTGTGATGTATTGTCGGCATTTGAAAGTGTGGCTGACCACGAGAATGTTCGAGGGGATAAATATTGATAAGATTCACTTGGTTAAGTTAATCTAAATTTGATCTTACAATGACACGTCAACATGCAGTGGCATGCTCATATTCATTTGTAAAGCCTATATATAGGTGTGATGTACTCGAACAAAATTTTGATGATAAGAGCAATTCGTATGGCAATGGCCAAACTCAAATATTTGTTGAGCCACGTGGATGGTCAAACTGGATTTCCACTATGGTAAAGCATAGGGCGTTGGAGAAACAGGTGCGCGACAGAACGAAAGACTCATGCTTTTGCAGGCAAAACGCGGGCGTTGGAAGGACCGACGCGGGCGCTCGGTGTGCTGACGCGGGCGTTAGAAACAAAGTCTCTAACGGTCGACTCTCCAACGCCTATATTTTCAACGGTCAAATTTCAACCCTATAAATTCGTTGAGTCACACCACTACCATTTCCTTCTTCTAAAACCACTACCATTTCCTTCTTCTAAAACTCTTCTGAATCAAAAATTTCTATACAATATGAACATAGTGAGAAGAGCGGTGAGTAATATAAAGAAGAAAAAAGATCGGAACAATGAATCGGCACCGTTGCCTCACACAGATGTAGATTTTACTCAAAATCGAGAAGCAGAGTTTGCTGCGCCAAATATAGTTGCTGCTCCATTATTAGTCCCATGTCATGTGTCGGGGCATCGTGAACGGTCTGATGAGTATTATACTATGAGAGGCGTATTTTCAGAATTAAATTCTGTTCGTCTACCGCATGCAGTCCGAGAAAGGGTTGAAAAATATCCTTGACGTGCGCTTTATCGAATTAATCCTAGAAAACATAACAAAAAAATTCCGAAAACAGTGGTAGAAAGGTGGTGGATGGCGACGCACACATTCCATTTTTTGGATTTCAAAATTGGTAAGTTTTTTTAACTTAAGTTATTTAAATAATTATTAAATAATCAAAAGAATTAATCATAGTTGATATTATACTTGTAATAGGAATTACTCCCCTTGATTTGTATTTCATTGTTGGGATTCCAAGTGGAAAGGGAGACCCACCACCATGCAACCAAGACGAATGGATGTCAAATAAAAAATGAGAGTTGCTTTGTCCCTCGTTTTTGGAAACAAACATGCGTCAAGATTATAAAAATTTAAAAGGAGGTGGGATTAGATGTGCGGCCTTGAAGATTTTCCTAACCAAAGCCAGATACCCAGAACATGTAAATGACTATGATGAACCCGAAAGGATGTTTATCTTATGGGTACTGGGTCAGGCATTCTTTCCAAACTCAACTTCTGTTGCTCATGTTGGTTGGATTGAAGCGTTAGAAGATCTCGACCAAGCACCAGATTATGACTGGGGATCTGCAATTTTAGCAGAATTGTACTTTGCGCTGGATAAAGCGTCCATGGGCGATAAAAAGTTCACTGGTTTCTGGAGCATCATAGATGTAAATATTAAAACTATTATTTTTAAATTTATTATTATTACTAAATTTAAATAATTTTTATGAATAAATGTATATTATTTAATATACTAAAAATTATGGAGTAATTTGCAGTATTGGTGGTATACCTACTTCCGTGTTGGTAAACCAATCCTAAAAGACGGGACAGTTAGATTTTGAATGTTGGACATGTATATGAAGGACAACTTAGACAAGAACACTGGCAGCGACGTCTTGGGTTGCAGTTTTGTTTACATGTTACATCAGATGACTCGGAGCCATGACAACGTAGTTGTTCGCCCTTACGATGGTTTACCTCAGTATAGTGATGATGTTGGAGTAAGTATTGTTGATTATTCTAAGCATAGAGTTGTTTTTTTCAGTCCGGAATAAAAACGAGGGGTTTGGTATATGCGAGAAAGAGTGCAGTACCAAATACAAGGTATATTTCCAATTGCAATTAACCCACTACAACAGATGCAAACATCTGCATCATATTTTTATCGGCTGAGAAGAACCGGTTGGGAGAGGTATGAACTAAATACACAGTTGGATATTAGTGAAGCGCAATATGTCAACTGGTACACGTCAATTACGAAGCCTGTGATTGGGACACAGAACATGCACATCTATGGATTTGATTTCCCAGAGTTATCAAACTTGTCCCATAATCCAAGTATCGTTCTTACCCAACCACCTCCAGAAGAGCCAAGCTTTATGACTTATCCCAGGACGGGTGCAAGTTCTTCATCATCCTCGTTAAATATGCCCGAAATTCGTTGGGAGATGCAAAGTATTACTTCACAAGGTGAGCCAACCACGATCCCCATTGTTTCCCAAGGTACGGACCGTGATTATCCTTACTCCAATGTCCCTGCCAGTGAGGAAGAGTTTCGGATTCAAATCAACGATTTGCATTGGAAGAATCAGCAAGTAGAGGCGATTCACTTGGAACAAGTACGAAAATGGCCTACAGACACAATGTATGGATTGACTCCAACTGTAAGTCCAAATGATGGGCAGCGGTCACATTCTTCCGATTCCACCAGGAGCAACAGATCATCATGGCACGAAAGTGAAGAAAACAATATATCAGGTTGGCACGAAAGTGAAGAAACAGTGGTGCGAGAAACACATCACAATACTACTTCACCACAAATTGTGCCTGTATCTCAACCTCAGGCATATTGGCTTGAACCTAGGCGCATTTTATCATCATTCTCGCCCTACAACCCAAATGTTCCCTACAACCCAAGTGAATGCCACACACCAACATCACCACAACAACAAACCTCTTATATGCTTGGAGGACCGAGTACACAGAGTGCTTACCAATCGCCTAATTTTGTTCAGCCAGGTCTATACCCATTTGGAAATTTACAAACTATGTTGGCTTTGGGTGATTTCCCAGGTATATCCCCAGGTCTATCCTTAGGATTTTCTGAATTATTGGCTCCAGAAAATAACAATGGGGGAGCTAGAGATGAGCGACGTTAGAAAGATTATTGTAATTTTTAATTCTGCTACATTTGTAGTTTTCGTTTTAAAAGTACGACAATCTTTAATTAAATAAAATTACATATGTTTAAAAGTAAGCGTTTTACATTGGCTTCACTAAATTACGACAGACTACACATTACATTAGCTCCACTAATGAGAAGAAGTACTAGGTGGAACAACAACACCAAGGAAGGGGTTGAAACTGTTCAACACCTTAAGGATTTCAAAACATTTTTCGAAAGGAAAAGCCACATTTTTCCATCTTCGCCATTCAGCCAACGATCTTGTCACCATCTCAGCATTAGTTTCACCTCTCAGTCGATATCGATTTACGTGTATGGTTAAAGCTAAAAACTCATTTACTTCTTTCTTAATTGTACCAAAACGATGTTCTATGTCAGATATAGAACGACGACTCGGATTACGATTGTCACTGCAGAACCCATCATGAATAACCTCCTAGAAATTCACCCGTGGATAGTTTGCCGAAGCAAGCTGAGTAGATAAAAAAACATAGTTTCTGCAAATAGATTCATCTTCTTCTTTAGCATACAGAACTCGCCGAACTAACCGGGGCCGATACATGTTCAATCAAGAATTGAGAGTGAAGAGAAGAATGTGTAGAATGTGTGAATTTAGAGTTGAAATGAGGAGTATTTATAGAATTCAAAAATTGTAGCCGTTGGGTCACCAGATTTTTTAGCCGTTTAGATGGAGCCGTTGGCGCCATTGGGTCAGACGCTGGCTTTTTTGGTAATGATCTGGCGTTGTAAGTAAGAACGCGCATTCATAGTGAAAACGCCGGCGTCAACACGAATAACGTCAGCATTAGTAGGGATGACGCGCGTCCTTACAACAGACGCGCGTCGGATGTTTCGACTCGATGTTCAAGTCAACAGATCTGTTGATTTGAACATCCATTTTTCATGTTTGTTCATTCCATAGTGAGAGAAAAATGAACAAACTCTGAGTTTGTTCGTCCCATAGGAATTGCTCTTAGAAATGAAACCCACTTTCTGCTTTGCTGCTTACTTAGTTTCTCTCACACATACTAATTAGCATCAACTTGTATTAATTAGTACTTGTATACTACTACGTTCCATGCATATTTACCAAGAGAGAGAGTAGTCGAACGTGTTCATTTCATATCATAGCAGAATTGTAAGACGTTATCAGCACAAATGCTTTGCGGTACTTCGGTCAGGGGCAGACGATATGGAAAAGGATAATTCTCTTCAACCCTTGCATATTTAATTTAACTATTGTTAAGTAATTTATGCATATAGTTTCTATACCGTCTAACTCTATTTCCATTTTATTAGGAACTGTTAAAAAAAGAGATGTTAGACGACTACCGCGTCATGCGTATATGCTAAGTTTAGCAAAAATAATTGTTGCGGTATTTGAAGAGATATTCAAAATAGGTACTTATTACCAATGACTCATATTTGTGATGTTATTCGATTTCCGAATTTAGCTAAATATTTGAGTTTTGCAGTGTTATTGCTATTTTCCTCTTTAGCCAACCAACGGAAGGTTTTTCCGCGTCCTTTTGGATAGCGTAGAAAGTAAAATCACCTTTGTTGGTACCACCAATGAGTTTTATGGTGTTAAAGGTTTTTAATATCGGCAGAACGAGGAATTTTTGCATCCTGAGGGATAGCAAATTTTAATGTTCAATTTGCTATAATAATCTTCGGAATTCAAAGCCGTTCCACCAAAGGTCGGAATATAGTGAAAAATGGACACCGGTTTAACACGGTTAGCCAGTCTCTATCAGCAGTCCTTGAAATAACCTGCAATTGATATTGAGACAATTCCTTTTAAGATATAAACAATGTGTTCATATTCAACTTTGATAAATTAATATCTCGTCGACCCTGATAGACGAAATTGGAGATTTGTCGGTGTTATATTAGAACCGTGTACATTACATTTTGAATGTTTTCATCCTTGTTTCGCCATTGATTTTTGTAAATAGTTCGGCTCGATTTTAGAGAAGATATATGCACCGTATATAATATTGCGGCGAGCAATAAGGAGAGTCGCATATTTTGCGCCCTTATGTGTTCCTGCTAGTTTTGTGGCGTGCATAATATGCGCCTATTATTTGCATCGATGAGCTTTAAAGAGATAGTGCTTAACTTGCACTTTGTATATGTTGTCACAGCAACAACGAGAGATGCATATTTTAACTGCATCTCGTAGATATACAAATATAGATCGATAATGAGTGTCGCATTTTGTTAAATGATATTTAGAATTAATATCATGTCTTTTCATCGCCTGAGCTATTACCTAAAATCATGAATTTGGTGAATTAAATTTGCAGCAGTGACTATGCAAATAATCCTATCTTTGGAAAAGAAGGAAAATGCAATTGTGGTAGACATATTTTCGAATATGGGAACCATAATAGTTCTCGGGTTTAAAAACCTGATGAACATCGTACCACTAGAAGTGGAGAAATACGACACGGTAGCATAAGAAATGGTTTGAATAAGCCATCTTTGATCCTGGTAAAGCTATGTTATCGTGGTGACATAAAAGACATTGTACGTGCATTTGAAATGCTTTCCATTGTTGTTGATCTCTATCGGTCGTCTTGGCATGACTGCAACTGATATTGAGATAGTGTCTATAGTCACAAAATTCATTTACAGTTTACTGTTAATTTTACATGGCAATGTAAATTCTTAAAATTATTCCAGCTGGACAGTAAACGAGAGAGGAAACCTGATCAGTTATCTCTTCTGGGTTGCGTGTTATTATTGTTTTCTGCACCCAGTTGCTCCCTTGATAGGTAGGGTAATGCGGAACTGAAGGTTCCGTTGATGAGGCATTCCCGCCTGAGGATCCGGGGGAGAATCGTCGACAATATTGGTTAACTCCAGGTGTGTCTCATCTAAATTCTCACACCGAGAAATGCCTGAGGTGTTGGAGATTACCATGTTGCTAGATTTAGCAAGACTACGCTTGCTTGATTCGGCATATATTAAAGTCCTTGCAAGGATTTCCATGTAATCGCAACGATTGATTCGTCTGGAAATATTCTTAGAAGCATAGACGAAAACCTCTTGTATGAGGTACGCCAATCTAATCAGATGACGTTCATATTCTCTTTGAGAAATGAGTTGATAACTCCGGACGAGGAGCATATCCATAAATTTGCGTTGATATTTCTTGGAGAAGAATATCCGCATTTTGAAATTGGGTTGGATTATAAAATCTTCGTACTCTGGAGAATGACGTAAGATCGTTATTAACTAATTATATATATTATTTGTCGATAATGTTCAGAGTAGCTACTGAAATCGTTGTGGATAAATATCCCCCTTTGCAAAGGAATTATCGATAAAGTTTATATGATTGGCAGATATGGACATTGGTTCATATTGAGGTGTTTTCTCCCTTGTGTACGCTTTTGGGACCTTAGTCTTAGCATCAATCACAAATTTTATGCTTATATGAAAGCGTAATGTGAGAAAACTAATTGAGGTTGCTTATTATGCATCACCATCCCTTGACAATGAGTTTCCACAGATACTAACCAGGTTGATGGAAGTATGGTCTGGTAGTCATAAATGACTCGATATATCACCTTGGTGGTAATTGTTTATCTATTTAAATATGGATTTTAATTGAAAATCTCGCTTGTCAGTCATTGATGTTGTATCATCCTAGTGATGCTTTGGGGATTGATGGTGAGTATATTTTAATTGTTCTTGTGCATTCATTGAATGGTTTAGTTAATTCATTCATAAAACATTTTGAACTTATTTATTCATGTAAGCATTGTCATGTTTTCTGTTCGATATGTGTTATGCTCCAATGCTTATGCTACTATAACGAGATTTGCAAAATTTGATGAGAAAATCTTCCCACCGTTAGGGGGAGGAAAGGCTATCGCCTGAAAAACGGCGTGAAGTATCCTGCTTTGTACAAAGATAAACCAGGATGTATCTCATCTTGATATTTTCAGCAGTGAAAGACATGCAGAAGATTTGATATCTTCAAAAATTGCAAATCAAGTTGCTTCCCTGAGAAGCTATGAGTATAGCAGAAAGTTTGTCACTTAAAACACACCTTGAGCGTGGATGACTAGTTGATTTGAAATATTCTGCACCTCCTGAAAGGAAGAGCCAGTCACAATCATTGAAAGATAGAGCTCTCAAAGAGACTATCAAAAGAAGATATGATTTCTCTAATTATAGTTCTCCTAATAAGAGAATGTCTCTGCAAAGGCTGTGAAACCTCAAAATGAGAGGATTTCCATAAGGCATGCATACAATGCAGAAATTTGCGGCCGTAATACAATGATTGTTGGTGACATACTCAAAAGTATCTAATGATGTTGGTGTTAAACCACTCTTTATAGGAGAATGTCATCAAAGGTATGATTGGTTAAAGGAGAGATCTAAGCAGAATAACAATTTCTTGCAAAATGCATAGCGTTGGTACTACTTGCCAAACACTCGATAATGTGAGCTACTGTTAACCAAAGGTGGGTGTTTGCAGTCCCAACATCTGATAATGTAACCCCTAGTGGCTACAAGTATGTGTGTGTGCATATACCGAGAAAAACAAAGTCAACTTATTGCATAAAAGTCTTCCACAGAAACATGAGATGGATTTGTTTGTAACATATTCCGTGTTATGGATGCAGCTACCTCTTTAGTATTTGTCTGGAAGTCTTTAAGGACTCGACGTGCATCCAGAAGATGTGGTTACTGCAGATCTATATGAAAGACTAGATACAAAAAAACTGCATACAAATTCCTGAAGGTTTGCACCTATCAGTAGAATTACCATGTCATATACATTCGCTCAATAAGGACGAAAATGGTCAATCATCTAAGTGAATGCTTATATTATCCAGGGATATGTGAACCATCTTATATGCTCATAAACTTTGCATTGACTAGTTTTGATTAATGCAACATCTACTTGATTGGAACTCCTGAAGAGGTCTCCAGAGCACAAAAATGCTTAAAGCAGGAGTAAGATGAATTCTCGATAAAACAAGGTCTCAATCTGTTGGTTGAGCATTGTAGACGGAAGTCCATTAATTTCGTCAACCTTAAGGGTTTAGACATGTTTAAATGGACAAGCTAACATGGTTTCAGTCATTCGATCTCTTGTATTTAAGATTGATCGGCTTACACCTCAACAGAGGTAGTGTATCACTCTGTGGTTTGCATTACACAAAAGATATGTAAATAGTATATCGGCTGAAATATGCTACAGATATCGGATATTGGGTTTGTAGTTAACATGTAATTCTGGTTCTAACCAGCACCAATATCGAGACATTGGTTTGAAGAAAACTCCTTTATCTTCGTGGTACCATTAAGTTTGATCTTTTACATGAAAAGGTCGTTGAATGTCTCCCACGGAGAAAAAGCTAATCAGACTGTTTGAGTTTTTGATGTTTAGCAGGTTTGTTGAAGCAACTAAACATTCTCCTAGCTAATAGTCTAGTAATATAGGATGCTTGTTTTCCTCCGATCGGTTACGATTGTTCAGACAAAGCTAGTGGAGAATAAGGTTGTGTTATCAGAATATCATTGAGAAATTGCATAGAGGAAAACCAGACTGACTCTCTCAACCAAAGGAAGATGAAGCCCAGCTGAAGGCATTAGATGATGGCTCGTGATCTCTATGCAATTGTATCGAACAAAGTGATTAACTGAGAAGGATACTCATCAGGGGGAATAAAATCATAGAAGGCTATGGATATTAGGCATGTTGGACCTTGCGTCGTGTACTCTTTTTCCTTAGTCAAGGTTTTTGTCCCACTGGGTTTTTCTTGACAAGGTTTTAATGAGGCATGCGGTTCCACTGTGATTTGCAGTTCGAAATGTTGTACTTTTTTTTCCTTCGTCCTGGTTTTTGTCCCTCGGGGTTTTTCCGGGAAAGGTTTTAACGAGGCAGCATCTGCAGGTTTATCATAGTTCTGAGAACTCATGTTTTCCTATATTCAGGTTTTGTCCCTCTGGATTTTCATGACAAGGTTTTTAATGAGATAACAATCTTAGAACGGTGATCATTAAAGAGATGTATATCCATAGAGTTTCTTAAAAGGCGTTTAAGTTTTGACAAAGTGGTTTTCCTGGTGCAATCCTGACGGAGGAAGTATCTCTTAGCGGCGACCAGCGTCAGTCTAAATTCAGGTTTTTCCTAAATGGTTTTCCTGACGTAGCTCAAAAATAGAAAATATTCGTGATGGTCGTCACCATTTTAAAGCCAACTTTACTATTGCAACCGTGGTCATCCAAGGGGGAATATAATGTATCGTCGGCATTTGAAAGTGTGGCTGACCACGAGAATGTTTGAGGGGATAAACATTGATAAGATTTACTTGGTTAAGTTAATCTAAGTTTGACCTTACAATGACACGTCAACATGCAGGTGGCATGCTCATACTCATTTGTAAAGCCTATATATAGGCGTGATGTACTCGAACAAAATTTTGATGATAAGAAATGAAACCCACTTTCTGCTTTGCTGCTTACTTAGTTTCTCTCGCACATATTAATTAGCATCAACTTGTATTAATTAGTACTTGTAATTAGCATCAACTTGTATTAATTAGTACTTGTATACTACTACGTTCCATGCATATTTACCGAGAGAGATAGGCATGTAGTCGAACGTGGTCGTTTTTCATATCATAGCAGAATTGTAAGAAAAAGGTTATACTCTCCGTATATCACACGGTGTTATATTTGGCATTCCGAAATAATTTTATGCGTTCATTTGCAGAGCAAGTGGATAAAAGGTGGGTGTTCTAGGCCTTTTTGATCTCTTTTATTGGTGCCAACTGACAATGTTTTGGATGCCCATTCGGCCTCCCAATAATTCTAACATGGTCTTTGAGCTACCTAATGTTCATACACTGGCTTTACCAAGTTGCAAAAACAAAACAATCTCTTTTAATGGTTTAAAGGTCCAAATGTTACTCTTATGCTCCCTAAATTAGACAACAAATGTTGGCTAGAAATTAGAGAGCATCCGACTGATTATGGTGAGCTTTTTACATGGTTGGTGTAGGAAGACGGTGGTGGAACCAGGATCGAGAATTGGGAGGGATCGATTTTAGTTTAGCGAGGTTTTTTCCTTTTAGTAAACTGATTATATGAGTTGTTTTCGTGGTCATATGATCAGGACCGTCTCTAGCATTTTAGAGGCTCAGGGCGAACTTTTAAAAATTGGCTTTTTTTTTTCTAAATGACAAAGGCATCAACGATAAATGAAAATCGATTCTAAAATTTGTTGATCAATTTATTTATGCATAGCAACATCATCGTAATATTTTTGCACTTTATGTTGTTTTTGTTGAAAAAGATGTGACCTTACAAAATGTTTAAAGAATGAAAAAAATTAAACTCAGTAATTTATAATGACTCTGAAGGTTAACAAAATAAAAAAAATCCCAAAAGATTGTAAAAGTTAGCATTGCTAAACTCAATTGAATGAAGTTTCTCATTTTCAAAGTTTTGATTGTTCGCTACCCTTTGATTATGATTTACATTTATCAGAAAAATGTTTAAGGAATTTTTTTTAAACTTTTTTCAGTTAGGTCGTCATTTTTTGGGCCCTTGTAAAATCTGGGCCTAGGGCGGTCGACCATCTCTCCCTAAGCCTAAGACGACCCTGCATATGATTATTTGCGAAATAAGCTAATTATACTCGTGACCCTATTTAAATCCATAATAAGAACAATTCAGAAGACTTCACTACCCTCCTTATTTGAAAAGCAAATTACTTATCCGGCCTTACACAAAATTTTTTTTCCTTTCCTTTTTATTTTTTCTACAATTTTAGCATTTTTTCTAGGGTATATTGGTTGCACCTCAAAAAGGTGAGTGCACAAAAACTGCCCTTAAATTTTTTGGTGCATATGTGCTGCATGAAAAAGATTTTATACATGTTTTTGGTTACCTTTTTAACAATGTAGAAGTATATTATAAACAAGTGAAATGTAACATTGCCGAAGGTGCGTTTCCCTAATAGTTTCGAGATATATATATATATATATATATCCCAAAACTATTAGGGAAGTGGTATATATATTATTAAATTTAAAGTGCACGCCACAATAAATTGAGTACATTGAAATTGTATTGTTTGGTTACAACTAAATCACGGAAGCACACAGAAAATAAAAATGCACGGGAACTACTAGAAGAAAAAAAACACCCGTACATTATAACTTCGTATATAAATTGTTGTTGAATTCAGCTTTAGAATAATTTTCCAGCAATGTCTCGACCCCTCAATTTATGACGCACTACTTTAAGAGGTTACTGGCAGAAAAAATAAAAAAAGATAATGACTTCACCATTGGTAGTGTAATGATTAAAAAACATTAGAAGCAAATCTATCAATATGTAAATAATTTTTATCACGAAGTTACTATCTTACGGAAAAATTTAGAACAACTCGAAATAACTAACATAAATAAATTTAAAGAGAAGAGATATGGAACATTAAAAAAATGAATGCATTTTAAATGGATACAAAAAAAAAAGGGTGCGCTCACCATAATTTGTGAAGAAAATGAAGTATACTATTACGAATAAAAGACAATTAGTCTTACTAATAAGTGCATAATCTACCGAAATTTAGTATCAATTTTATGTACTTATTTGTTAGTTCTCTAAAAAATTGCATTGAATTATGTTGTTTTAATTTTACATGTATTACAATAGGTTGCATCACCCAAAGGAATGAAAAGTCGAAAAAGTACAGTATTACAAGCGAAGAAGGATTCAAGACCAAGTGGAACGAAGAAGTAGTTGTTCAAAATCATTATAAAAAGTTGTCCAACTCGAGGAGTGGCTACCTCCATCTCCAGGAGAAAGAAAACACCATTCGAATGAGCCAAAAACCACTCAATTCCGTCAAGAAACAAATAAGATATTGAATACATATGGTTCTTGTTTTTTTGGCTTGTGATTATTGGTAATTGGGCTTACCTGTTTGGAGCCCATGTCAGAAGGAAGAAGGGAATGTGTTTTAGGCTCACTTTGGACGAGTTTTTCCTTAATTTTGGGTACTTTGAAAGTTTCGACACATGTGTTTAGGTGCGCGCACCTCAACACTTTTATATATCGTCGTATAAAAGTACACTCTGAATAGCAATTATGAAAAGTTTTGACATGAGAACAAAAAGCTAGTGCTTTTCTTTTGAGGATTGGTAGATATCTCTACATATCTTTCGGGTTTACATTGTCTTTCTCTTTGTACTTTTCTATGGGGTTTGAGAAACCGATGATAAATTAGTTTTTTCTTTAGAGGTGTAATCTAAAATCCTAAACATGTGACTCAATTTGGATAATCAGTTTTAATATTTTTGATCACCATTATTATCCATGTTCTACCGCATATAAGCGTTGCATGATTGACGTATTGCAATATGACTGAATGTTTATTTATTTAAGTATGGATCAAGTGAATTTATGTTCATATATTAAGGTGGAATAGGCCTTGAGATACACAATTGTCGATAACCCTAGCTACAGAAATATAGTGTGATTACGAATGCGACGATAGCTTACATATTTTGCATGCCGAAGTGTGACCTTTCTTAAATTGACTATTCTGGTATATCAGTTGCATCCATTAATCTATTTCATAAACCTTGGTGCTCTAAGAGAGTTAAACCTAATTGCACGATGTGTTAGGTTATTCTCTACCTAGAATTCGTATATAATTGCTAAAGGATACGATTACACAAGAAGATTGTCGAAGTATATATACTCAAAATGAGGTAATTTACGGATTTTGGTTTAAGATAGATATGAATATTTATTCTAATTGATTGATAAACATGTTAGGTGATGAAAGATGAATTAAACCTCTAACCAGTATCTCCAATTTACTGCTTACTTGAAAAATATTTCTGCTTTAGTTTAATTTAGGTTAGTAACTTAACAAAACCCCCTGGAGAATTAAAATTTCGAAATAACAATAATTTCTCTTTGTGAATAACGATGCCTTACTTACTACTGGACTCGTTATTGTAGAAAGTGCGTGAAATATTTTGAATGTCTGGCAAACGATCAATTATGACTCAAATACACTACAATAACCTCTAAAAACCTCAAGTACATCTAAAATGCACTACAAATAATCAACTAAATTTAGAGCGCACTCACTATATTTGAGAAAAATAAAATATCAACCATTAAGTCAGTTCACATTCATATATTATAAGGTTGGATGAAAAAAAGAACTCTTTCGATCAAGTTGTCCCCTCTACCATTTTAAGTTTATACTTCTATTTCCTCATCAATAAGAGTTTTAGACCAGAATGGGTTACTTATTGATGAGAAGTTGAAAAGGACATTTAATTATACATAAGGTTACGCGTCAATTTTTATGAGAGTGCAGTCCAAGATTAAAAATAACAAACTTCTAATTAATTCTATTTGTGTATAAAAAATCGTATCCTTCTTCACGAACTATATTCACATCACATGCAAGGATTATATGAGTGGACAAATACTTACTTTTACACTTCATGTATGACCAGTCAAATCACGAACACATACCCTTTCCTCCACAATCTACATAGAGACAGTAATTAGATCATATGCAAACTAGCTGTACATATCCTCATCGAGTATATACAAGCTGACAAACTCATCTTCATGAGAGAAAGCTAGTTGTTGGAAGATGATGATTATAGCATATGCAAAATACTAAATTTTCTAGTAAATGGAAAACTATATTTGTTGAAAAAAATTCAATTACTGAATTAACCCACTAACACTTTATCTTTACCCTCATTTAAATATTCTTTCGCACAATCCCAACTTCAATTCCATATTCCACCAACACCAATGCCTAGGATTCGACATGAGCAAATTATTCAAACCATTATCACTTGTTTCAGGTGAATAAAACTTAAATCGCTATGGATTTTAAACAAACAAATGACATGGAACATATACAAATAGTAACTTCTTGTGAATAAAGGAGTTTGTGGCAAAAAATATGATAGGACAAAAATGCTTATAAAATACCAGGTTATAATTAGTATTAATATAGTATTTTAGATGATGCCACCAACAAGTATTAATCAAATAACCTTCCGTGTTTTTAGTCAGGGTTATTTCATTGAATATGTCATATTTTTACACATAGTTTTTCACCCAAAGGTCATGAAGGAAAATCCCAATAAGAAGAGAGCCACTGACCAAGTTTCTACAAATAGTAACGTCAAGTATTCCAAATTGTTTAAGTTCGAAATCAAATCGTTAATTCATAATTATATTGATAGTTTTGAATTTCTTCGACCCGTAATTGTCTAGAAAATCTAAAACACAAGTAATAATATATGGTTGTCGATGATAGGATCTTGTTAAGTACCCATATGTAGAGATTGACACTAGTAGGTGAATCAAGCTTTCGAATCTATCACTAGGAATAACTATTTCATAATACTAAAGCACTTTATTGAGTTGTATCTTGAGTGCATATTTCTAGGTAGCTTGAGTAAGTAAAATCTGGTAGTCGAGCACTTCCGTATATCCGGCGAATTCAGGAGATCACGGGTTACTAGAGCGTACTAATTATTTTAGGGTTGTTAGTAAGGAGATAATGCAAAGAACGTAGATATATGTAGATTAGGGTTATGTTTCGTGCAGAGAATGAATCCTTGATCAATCTCATCTTATATTTGACTTACAACTTTATAATTTTCAAAACTTTTACATCGTAATAGTCTTGCTAAGAATTCATTGATAACAACTTTTAGTTAATACCTCCCTTAGGACCGAACTTACTTGTCATTATTTTACTTGTTAGTGTAAACAAAAGTAGAAAATATTATCTATTCATATCATCAAAAACCTATTATTGCTACTTTTTATAAAATTCGTTGGTCTTCTTTATTCGAAATTCTGGAAGAACATGGGTTTGAAAGAAAATGGGTAAACTGGATGCGTTGGTGTGTTACTTCGATACAATTATATATTTTAACCGATTGAATCTCGGAAGAAAAGTTTAAACCTTCTAAAGGGTAAAAACAGGGAAATTCTTTATCTTGTTTTTTGTTTCTCTTAGTAACAGAAGTTCTTTATAATCTTATTCTTCGGTCAACTTTAGGAGGTGGCTTGCAGGGTTTTCAAATGAAAGACGGTGGAATGACAATTTCTCATATTCAGTTTGCAGAAGATACAATTATTATCCTTGATGCTAACTGTCAACAAGTAAGGTCATTGATGTTACTATTAATTATTTTTGAAACTCTCACAGATTTACAACTAATCTGGAAAAAATCTCCATAACCATTATTGGAGCGGACAATCTTATTTGGGACTTAACTACAAAATTCAGTTGTTAAGTTGAAAGTTTACAGTTAAATTATCTTGGCATTCTTGTTGGTGCTACTCCGAGGAAGGCGTGAATATGGTAAAAGGATGGAAAGGAAACTTCAGAAAGGATGAAAAGGAAACTCGCATCGTGGAAGTCGAATTATTTGAATAAAGCAGGAAGGGTTACTTTGATAAAAAGCAAGCTTTCGGCTATCCCCTTATACTACATATTCATTCTTACTTTAACAGCTTCCATTGAGAACAGACTAGTCAAGATTATGCGTAACATTTTGTGGGGTTCTTCGAGGGCGAACAGAAAAATAATTTGAGTATCTTAGCATAAGTTATCTTGTTTCAAGTATAGTAGAAGGGGTCTTAGGTATTCGAGACTTTGAGAACACTAAAAAAAACTTTGTTGGTAATATGGTGTTGGGGTTATAACAGGGACACGACGGCTTTGTGGTGCAAGATAGTCAAGGAAAAAACATGTTATGGATTAAAGGAGATTGTTTCTCGTGACATTAATATGTCACAAATATAGGTTTATGGAAAAGCATTCCGAAGCATAATACTTTCATGAAGGACCATAGAGTTTGCTCGTGTAACAATGGTAAATCCTTACTCCTTTGTTAAGATAAATAGATCAACAATCAGGTGCTTAAGATTACATATCCAAGCATTATAAAAAGACCAAGACGACGTAGTATACAGTTGAGAAAATGAGAAATAATACTGCTGAGAGATGTTTGGATCTTCGTGGGAATTTGTCTGCAGAAGACGCTGCAAATAAAACCCAGTTGCTGTCAGATTAAGATCAGGTTCCTCCTTTTTCAAATAAAAAACTTGGTTAGTAATTTTAATGGTACTGATGATTTAACTTCAAGGAGTTGTTACGATGTTTATTATTAATCTGTACAGTACAAGGTACGTCGCAACCAAGTGCTGAATTTTGTTAAAGTCCCGTTTATGTTATGGGACGCATTTCATAATTATTTTCCTACTCTTCATATGCTCAACGCGGAATGAATGATTTTATTTCGATATTTTGGGAAGGGTATAATAGAGAATCGGAGACTATGAAGCACATATTTTTCTATTGCAATTTTTCTTGGAGGATATGAAACTACTTTTTAAGAGCACTTAACATTAAATGGTTTTTCTATGATACCGTTAAAAAGAATTTTATGGATTGGCGCTCAAATAGGTTAAGAGGGAGGAATGAACATATTGGATTGTTCTTCCTCATGTGATTTGTTGGCCGTTATGGAAGAAAAAGAACAAAGTGATTTTTTTGGGGAAGATTTGGAAATTTTGTTGAAATTCATTATGTGATTAAATCCATAACGGCATAGTGGTGTTCAAAGAAATCCAAACTAATCATATTCTCTTTTACTGAAAGTCTTTTATTTGTTATTAATTCTTGTAATAACTTTTAAAATTTCATTTTAATTGAGTCATGCTGACCTCATCACGTCTTATATAGAATGCACCTTTTAACCCCGGGATCTTACATCATGGATTTTCACACATCTCAAGGACATAATTATAAAAAGAATATAATTCTTTATTATTTTTATTATCTTCTAAATCCTTGTATTCACCTTAATCTCTCTAGCAAATACTATTTTTTTTTGTCGTGAATTTCTGGTTGTTTTGAGTACTTATTTGTTTGAATCTTGTTGCTTCGTCCTTTCCAAAACCCAGACATGAGTTTTCTTTCGTTTTGAAAATGAAAGAAGTTTTTATTTCTATTCGAGATGTAGGAGCTAAAAATCTAACTACCTACATCCAAGAAATCAAGCATAAAGACCAAACGTAAATATGTAATAATAATTAAAGTAGCAACACACGAAGATATACGTGGTTCAGCATAATTACCTATATCCACGGGGGTGATATGTTGTTCTTATCAAGTTTATGAAGGTTAAAAGTTGCTAGGCTAAGATATGACTCTCTCAAGAACACTTCTCAATCTAATTTCTCCCCACTCTCTCACTTAAAGAACTTTTCCTCTCTTTATAGCTTAGCCTGATATTTATAGGTAAGTGATCATACAACTATAATACAATGTTAAACACATGTATCAACGTCGTCGTGCCTTCTCGGGTGTTGTGGCCCGATCTCCCCGATGTGTTGCTCCCGATACCCTTTCTACTTCTCCCGACGTGGCGATTGTCTCGATCCGAACTTTGAGTGTCATGCAAGTCTTCACCTAGCGGGGACCACACCACTCTGGTCTTCTGATCACTTCGCATGTGTATTGTCAGCGCCATTTAATGCTTGGTCTCTTATTTTAAACTAAACTGTCGATCTTCCCATTTACTTCCCACGTGTTGTGTTTCTGGACCAATATGATATCTTGATTACATTGTTAGACCTTCAGAGAAGACTTGGTGCTTCGCTCTTATTTTATCTCGCGGGCACTCGCATCTTTAGATGTTACCACGTGTCTTCGGGTAATTTACCACTGCACGAACAACGGACGAAGATGATTTGATCAAACTTGGATCGTGATTTGTGAAGGCCGTGAAAGAAGTTTCTTGGGAAATATTTAATAAATTATGTATAGCCTTACACATAAGATCATTTTTTTAGGTTCCGTTGGAGATAACTTCCATTCTAAGTTTAGCACGGTTGATAACTACACACGATCTTGGATTGATCTTCTACAACAGCTAGTAAGCTAGATCTAGGGGGAAGTTATGAGCATTACATTTATGCATAACCCCATATGAAGTTAGCACGGTCGATAATTCAGCCCAACTGTTAATTACACGACCTTGACCGTAGATTACGGGTTAAAATCATTTAAATGAGAAGCCATGGTGCAAATACCTAAAGCAGTGAACCAAATAATTACTAGTGGCCAAGCCATTTAAATTGAAAGCCATGATGCTAACACCTAAAATAGCGAACCAAATACCTACTACAGGTCAATCAACCAAGAAGAAATGTGAGGAATGAGAATTGTTGAGGCTAACATATTGTTGACGAAGAGAAGAAAAGGAAAAATCAATGTACATACAAAATTCTTGACATAAAATTCTAAATTACTGAAGATGGTGTCTTATTTTGTGAAATGTGTAAATAAAGCCTCATTCATGAAGGTCTAAATACACCCTCAATTGGAGGTGCGGTGCTTTTATATTATGAAAATACAGTAACTTTCTAAAAAGATTTTTTTGGATACAATTTACACCAATTTCTCTCTTTTTTTTTTCCTCTCGTTCCATGAATATAATATAATAATTAACGGAACAAACCATCAAATGATAGTAATTAGAGATTAGCAGTTACATATGCAAAGTCTTAATCCCTTAGATCTAACCCTTCGTGTTTTCAATCCTTCTTCAATATTCTTCATCATTCAAACTATTTAACTAGATAGGAAACCAGCGATCACCAAGACGGCTCCACCAAGAACCAAACTGGCACCCGCACGTGTACCAGCAGACTTTGATTTATCATCTGCAGGTTTATCAGCAGCTGGAGCATCAGCAACAGGACCTGCAGCAGGTGTGGGAGCATCAGCAGCAGGTGCATCAGCAGGTGCTTCAGCGGGTGATGGAACGTCGGCTGCTGGAGAATCAGCTGCTGGTGCTGGTGCAGGTGATTTAGAAGATTTAGGAGCCTTGGCTGGTGTAGGAGCTGGAGCTTTCTTTGATTTAGTGGGGGCGGGGGCAGGTGCAGCGGAAGGTGGTGGTGGAGGAGATGGTGGCGAGTTGTCAATTCCTTGTGGAATTATGAGGGAGCTAACTTCCAATACGGAAATGTTGTATGGTTGAGCCGCCACTGATTTAACGAGCTGGGCATCAAGTTGTGCACCTTTAACAGCCGAACCAAAAGCAACCTCACCTGAGCTTAAAACTGTAACATTCAAGAACCCTTGTTGTCCATCAGCAATACCACTAGATTGAAACAATGTGGTTAAAAGAGCTGTTTTCTTTGAAAGCTTGTGAATTTTTTGATCATCAAAGTAATCAAGAATGACATGCAAACTCATAACATCTTTAATCACATCTTTCGATTTTCCTTCTAGTGATTTCATGGCAGAGTTAGGAACAGCAAGTACGGTTATTGTTTGGCGTCTGTTGATATCAGAAGCAAGATTTGCTTGAGTCAAATAGCTGTTGAAGGTGCTGTATGTAGGATCATAAAAAGCAAGTAATTTAGTGATATTAAAAGCTTGGGCAGAAGAAATGTAAAGAAGGATAAGAGAGATGCATAAGAGAGATTTAGGTGCAGATTGGCTATCCATCTTTGCTTGGAATTTCGATGAACAGCCTCAATGAGGATGAGAGATAGAAGGTACAGAGTTTTTATATACATTGAGAGAGTTAAAGAGATTGTAACCGAAATCTAAATTTGGTGTGGTTTAGAAGATATGTCTTGATGGGTTGCAAAAATTGTTGAAAAATAACTCTGTTTGGTTAGAATTGTATCGACGCAATGGGATATCGAGGATTGCGAACTAAATTTGCAATGTTTTGGTTGCAAAGTACAAGAAAAGTAAACATGAGTTGTTTGTAACTGTTTATTGTTTTCTAGATATAGATGTTGGATTTCCTAGGGTGATTATCGAAGGATGTTGTTGCCCCAGAACGAGCACCGCCCAGCCCAGCACGTTAAAATTTGAGCCCAGCCCATCACGTTAGTTTCATGGGCTGTGTTGGGTTAGACTAATCGGCACAATAATACAGCACAACACGTGGCACGGATAAGCACGTGGCCCAGCCCAGCCTAGCACATTAAGGAACCACATTATAATATGCACAAGTATACTATATAACAAGACATAATACATCACATTTTGTATATATTTCATAAAAGAGTCACTATTCTAGCTAGTTTTTGACATTTTATGCTAGCTTATTTTTATAACAACACATATAATACTTAAATACTCTCTTTGTTCTTAATTAATAGGCTGGTGTTGTTTTTAGAGAAAATTAAGGAAATTAAGAGAACTAATCATTAAAAGTGGTCCTCATGACACTTGTCAATAAAAGAAGTGAAGTGAAATGGTCCCCATGACACTTGTCATCAAAAGAAATAAAGTGAAATGGTCCACATGACACTTGTCATCAAAAGAAGTTAAGAGAAAGGTGGTCCCAGAAAACTAAAGTAACATTTGACTTTACCAATTAGGAAACCAGCCTATTTTTTTGACACATCTATTTATAGAAACCAGCCTATTATTTAGGAACAGAGGGAGTATTTGGAAAATATATTTCAATATCGTTGTTATAATGTCGTTACCTATATTTGACTAGAACATTAGTTTACATGACAATGATCCAATTTTATATTTGATGGGATATTTCTTTTTATTGAATAAAATTGTTAATTTTACTTGAAATAATTTCAAATGATATGTTGTTTATTTTGATTTTCGTGATAATGTCCGACTTAATATATACCATTAAGTGATTTCAAATTGTTTATAACACGTGTGCTAGCATGGCACAACACGACACAACACGTTTATTTGTGTGTTGTGCCCGTCGGCTGTGTTGTGCCTAGCTTTTGACTAGTAAAGCACAACACGGCACAACACGTTTAAATCGTTGGCACATCACGGCACGGCACATGACACGTGAAGCACGCGATTTCGTGTATCGGGCTGTGCCGGCCGGCACGTTTTACACCTCTAGATGTTGGTGATTCTTCCTAGATAAATTTCTACCCCTAAATGAAAAAGAAAACTGGCGTGTTCTTTTGAAGGAAATTCGGAATATATGCCAGCCTGCCGCTTTTACTGGTGGGGCAAAATCTGGTTTTTGTATATGCACTTCTAGGTACATGTTTGATAAAAGCTTGGTAGTTCCTTTGATATATAATTTGATAAAACGAACCTCTCAATCTATTTATTCTGAATTAATTGCAAAGAACCAATAACAAGAAAGAACATTCTTTGTTTTCATCATAAATAGAGAGGAAGAGGGAATTTAAGGATGATAGAGATGAGTCCATCAAGAAGGCTTTCCAAACATGACATAGTTGTGTCTCTGTCACTCTTAAAATCTTTATTCTCTTCATTCCTTCTTCTTCTTCTTGAGTTCTGCAAAAGCTTTAAAAACCCTTCAAATCTACGAAACCAATTACAAAGCAACCCCAAAACAAGAAACAACCACTACGAATACGGCAACGACGACACCAGAAGTCATTACTCTCGAACCCGAAGACTTACTGGCAGAAGCACCACCAAGAGCGTCAGCGGCAGCAGGAGTCGGTGAAGGAGGAGAATCAGAAGCTTTTGGCGGAGAAGCCTTTTTTGATGATGTTGGAGCTTTATCGTCAGATGACTCTGGAGGTGGAGATTTTGATGGTGACTTAGATGGGCTGTCAGCAGAAGGTGGTGTTTTCGACTTTGATGGGGCTGGTGCAGCCGCCTTTGGCGCTGGAGGAGTATTAGAGTTCTCAATGCCTGGTGGCATGATCAGAGAACTAATTTGCAAAACTGAAATGTTGTAAGCTTGAGTTGTAATTTAGAACTAAGAGATGAACCTTGAACAGCAGAACCAAATTTAACTTCTACAGAAGTATCAGTAACATTTAAAAACCCTTGTTGACCATTAGCGAGTCCAGTGGATTGAAACAAAGTAGTAAGATGAGCGGTCTTGTTTGGTAGTTTTTGTAATATGGATTCATCATAGTAATCAATAACGACATGTAAACTCATGACTTTCTTAATCACTTCACTTGATTTTCCTGATAATGAAGATGTACCCGAATTAATGTGGAACAAGGTAAAAGAAAGCAATACTAGATTGCTATAAGCAAGAAGAGAAGAGAATTCAAGCAAGATGAGAAAGATAAATTTTGTGTTTAATAATTTGATTGAGTAATGGATAGCTCTTACAAGACTTAATCTATCCTTTATATAGGCTTGAAGAATAACTAAACTAGGAAACAGAAAACTAAAAGGAAATCTAAAAGAATCCTAAAAATAAGAAAGACTGAAACTAGGCAATCATGGAAGCCAAACCTCTAAGCGGAATCTTCTGGAATTGTAGTATGCCCTGCATCAGTCCCCCCTTCTAGAGTAAAACTCGTCCTCGAGTTGTCCAAACAAACCAGAAGTTCATTGTCACCATGAAACGTAAAAATCTCTTGAACATTAAATGTGTTGGAGACATTCCAATCATTTGGTAGATCAATAACATAAGCATTATCATTGATCTTCTTTAAAACCTTGAAAGGACCATATTTCTTCATCTTGGTTTTGTTATAAGTACCCACTGGAAATCTCTCTTTTCTTAGATGTATCATCACGAGCTCCCCTTCCTTGAAGATTTTAAACCTCTTGTGTTTATCAGCATCCTCTTTATATTTAGAATTGGACTTCTCCAGTTTAGATTTTACTTCATTATGTAATTCAGTTGCTTTGTCTACAAAAGAGTCGGCTGCAGTGTTTGTACTCTGTGTGGTGGGTAAGGCTACCAAATCAAGAGTATGATTAGGTACTTTAGAGTACACAATCTCAAATGGAGTTTTCCCAGTAGAACGATTCACAGAAGTGTTGAAAGCGAATTCCATATTTGGCAATAACACATCCCACTGCTTACTATTATCCAGGCACTTAGCTCTAATCAAATTCCCAAGTGATCTATTAACAACCTCAGTATGTCCATCAGTTTGCGGATGTGAAGTTGTGCTGAATTGTAAAACTGTGCCTAAGCGCATCCATAAACTTTTCAAGAAATAACTCAAAAAAATTGTATCTTTGTCAGAAGTGATAGACTTTGGAACCCCATTCAATCTTACTACTTCTTTAAAGAACAAAGAAGCAACATTAGAAGCGTCAGTTGATTTCTTACAAGCTACGAAGTGAGCCATTTTAGAGTAACGATCAACTACGACCATAACAGAATCATTACCTCTAGCAGTACGAGGTAAACCAAGTATAAAATCCATACTTATATCAACCCAAGGTGCATCAGGAACTGGTAAAGGAGTATACAACCCGGTATTTTGAATTGTACCCTTTGCTCTCTGACAGACCATGCATTTTTGTACGAACTTTTGTACATCACGTTTCAAAGATGGCCAGAAATATCTTTCTTCAATCAGGGCAATGGTTTTATCTCTCCCAAAATGACCACCAAGACCACTGCCATGTAATTCTCGCATAAGATGTAAACGTAAAGACCCTTGAGGAATACATAATCGATTACCTTTAAAAAGAAAACCTTCTTGTATAAGAAAATCATCAACCCCATGAGTTTGAGAACTGCATTGATCCCATAGTTTGCCAAAATCTTCATCTTCTGGATAAATGTCTTTGATATAGTCAAATGCATAACTCTCATTACGAATTGTTGTTAATAGATGACTTCTTCTACTTAAGGCATCAGCAACTTGATTCAATTTGCCACTTTATGTCTCACGGAGAAAGTGTATTTGTTGAGTGTGGAAATCCATCGATCATGCATTCTGTTAACTTTAGCAGAAGTATTCAAAAACTTCAAAGCATGGTTGTCAGTGTTGACAACAAATTCCCTATGTATAAGATAAGTATGCCACTGCTTAAGAGATTGAACAAGAGCCAATAACTCTAATTCATATGTAGACCATTTCTTTTGTGCATCTGAATTTTTCTCACCGTAATATGCAATTGGATGACCCTCCTGTGATAATACTGCACCAATACCAACAACAGATGCATCACAATCTATTTCAAAAGGCTTGTTGAAATTCGGAAGTGCAAGAATTGGTGCCGTACAAAGCTTTTCTTTAAGAAGAATAAAGCTTTTATCCATTGCTTCCGTCCACTCAAACTTCTCCTTCTTGAGACAGTCAGTCAAAGGTGCAAAAATAGAGCTAAAGTTCTTCACAAATCTTCGATAGAAAGAAGCCAAACCATGAAAACTACGAACATCACGAATAGAAGTAGGAACTGGCCAATCTTCAATTGCTTGAACTTTAGAAGGATCGACATGAATACCATCAGTAGAAATCACATATCCCAAAAATGTTACTGAAGAAGCCATGAAGGTACACTTCTTCAAATTAACATATAAAGAGTTGTCAGCAAGAACTTGAAACACTTGTGAAAGATGTTGGAGGTGTTCTGGCTCACTGCGACTAAAAATTAGTATGTCATCAAAATAGACAATAACAAATTTACTGAGAAAGGGTTGGAGAACCTGATTCATAAGTCGCATAAAAGTACTAGGTGCATTAGATAACCCAAATGGCATGACCAGCCATTCATATAAACCTTCACGTGTCTTGAATGCTGTTTTCCACTCATCTCCACCTCGAATGCGTATTTGGTGGTAACCACTGCGTAAATCCAACTTAGTAAAAATAATAGTGCCCGGCAGTAAATCAATCATATCATCAATACGCGGGATCGGAAATCTATAAGGAATGGTGATGCGATTTAATGCTCTGCAATCGATACACATCCTCCATCCATTGTCTTTTTTACTAACCAAGAAGGCAGGACTGGCACAAGGACTGTTGCTAGGTCGTATCAAACCCTTTATAAGCAAATCATTTACCTGTCCCTGTAATATCTCATGCTCAGCAGGACTCAAGCGATAATGTGCTTGGTTTGGTAAAGAGGCTCCAAGAATAAAATCGATGCAGTGTTGAACATTCCGTAAAGGAGGTAATGCAGTTGGTAGTTCATCTGGAAATAAAACATTATATTGAAATAATAAGGGCTTCACCTTTGCAGGCAACTCAATCATAGGCTTAGAATCTTCATGGGAATGTACAGAATTTTGTGGGTGCAAAGAACGAATAACAATGGCTACGACATCATCAGTCTGCGCACAAGAGTTTGAAGTGGAATTGGATGGACGAAGAACCTTGGTTTTCCCATTATGAACAAAAGTGTAAGTATTCTCGAATCCATTGTGACCGCGTGAAGATCGTATTGCCAAGGTCTGCCAAGAAGAAGATGGGTTGCCGTCATATTAATGACATCACATAGAACTGTGTCTTCATAACCCTCAAAAGAGAATGACACATAACACTTAAGAGTAATCTTCTGTGTGCTAGAGGCATTAACCCATCCTACAGTGTAAGGTTCTGGATGAGAAGTTACTGTTAGTTCAAGCTTCTTAACTACGTGATCAGCAATATAATTATCCACACTGCCACTATCAATTATCATCTTGCAGATTTTACCCCCAATATAACATCTGGATTTAAAGATACTGTGTCTCTGAGACTTGCATTGTTGAGTAAGAAATAATGGACGAATCATCCCAACAAACTCATCGTCATCACCAGGTGAGTCTTCATCTTCGAACTCATTAAGCGAACCAGTGACTTCATTAATGAACTGAGGTTCACCAATCAAAGCATTGAATTTCCGACAATCACTAGACGTGTGCCCCGATTGATGGCATTTATTGCACTTATCTCCACGAAATTTTGCATAAGTATTAGTAGTTCTCTGTTGCGGTGGAAATTGTTGTTGCCTGTTATGAAACCGATTCCCTGTAGTAGGAGGAGTTGGTTGCAGAGAGTGAGACTGCTGACCCGGCTGAAGATCAACTGGATTGGCTAATATAGGTGTAGCCAGAGGTGGAGTATAAGGCACAATATGGCTAGGTTGTCGATGTGAAAGGCTAACATCATCATAAGGAGGCCTGGGAATAGTCAAAACAGTATCTGGAGAAAAGTTTTGAGATGAATTGGTACCCCTGGAATTATTTTGATAACGCCCTTGTCTGGATGGATAAGTCCTAGAAGAACGAAGAAGGCGATTTTCTATCTTAATAGCTTGCTGCACCGCTTCGACCATATTCTTCAACAGTGCGTGCCCCCTGCTGAATGTTCTGCAATTTGATGAAAAGTTGTTGCATAAAGTCTCTAGGTAAGAACTTATCCCTGATCAAAGTTTTCATACGTTTCCAAGTACGTATTTTCGATTTGTTAGCGTTTCTACGATCATCACAGATCTTATCCCACCAGGCTGCAGCTCCTCCTTTGAGCTTGTAAGTCACAAGTTTGACCTTAGAATCTTCAGGGACTTCCATAAATTCAAAAAAAGCTTCTACCTCAAAGAACCAATCAGTTAGTTCTTCAATACGAAAATTTCCAGAGAAGTTGGGAATATCAGCTTTTAGCTTATATTCGGGTAAAGAACTGTAAGGGTTGTGACCAGTTTTTAAACGTCGTTCTTCAATCCAATTCTTCTCTAGATCGTTCTCACGTTCATCTTCATCATCACTGTCGAGTGTAGGAGAAACTAGCTTCTTCTTTGAATGACCTATGAACCCTTCATACGGTTTCTTAATGTTTAAAGTACGCAATACATCTTTAGGTACTTCATCATTCTGTAAAAACTGAAGTGTATCGTTTTTAGTTTTGTCTTCTAAGTCTACAAGCTCAGGCATATCCAAATCTATATTTATGTGTTTTGCAACCTTGAAAAGCTGATTCTGCATTGCTTCAAGCTTGTTATCTCTTAACCCTAATTTTTCCTCCATGGACTTCTCAAGAGTTTCAGTAATGTTTTTTTCCAAAATCTCGGTATGAGATTTGATGAGAGCTTCGATTGCTGCTAGAGTAACTGGTTGAGCAGTCATATATTTTTTTTTTTTTTGTGTACTTAAAAGGAATGAAAAGGTGTTGCGGAAGGATCAAGTGATAGGATGAAAAACCTAAAACTAAGCGGGTGATACCAACTAATGTGGAACAAGGTAAAAGAAAGCAATACTAGATTGCTATAAGCAAGAAGAGAAGAGAATTCAAGCAAGAAGAGAAAGATAAGTTTTGTGTTTAATAATTTGATTGAGTAATGGATAGCTCTTACAAGACTTAATCTAGCCTTTATATAGGCTTGAAGAGTAACTAAACTAGGAAACAGAAAACTAAAAGGAAATCTAAAAGAATCCTAAAAATAAGAAAGACTGAAACTAGGAAATCATGGAAGCCAAACCTCTAAGCGGAATCTTCTGAAATTGTAGTATGCCCTGCATCACGAATTATCAACGACGAGAACAGTTATTGTCTGGCGTGCATTAATCGTTGCCGCGACTTGACTTTGAGTGAGGAAGTTCTTATAGTTACTGAAATCTGAATGAGAGTTGAGAAGCTTAGTAATGTCAAAAGCTGTTGTGAAAGAAGATGACAGAAGGAAGAGGGAGAAGTAACCAAGGAAAAATCGGGATTTCATTTTGAGTATATAAATGCTAATTCACAATGTAAAAAGAGCAATCAACTAAGATATATATAATGTTTGAAATTGGATTCTAAATTTAGTACTGCCTTCAGTAGCCAAATGTTTAAAGTTAAAAAATAGGTGTTAGAACTGTTTTTGGGCCATTTTGTTCGAATCTGTTTGGATATAAGAACTTCGATACCAAGGAAGTGGATAGTTGAATTTGTCCACTGAAGTGCAAATAGAATCACAAAGAGTAAGTGTCCAGATTTGTTGACCTACTCATGAAATAGGTGATCGAAACTCACCTAAAGACACCAACAAGGATTTTCAGATTCAGATTTTCTGAAACTTAAGGATTGGTTGGCAGCTACAGTTTAACACTCCACAGTCTATCATGGGATGTTAATAACAAAAGAAGTAAATAGGTTATGGATGATGAAAGTAAGCAAGCAATCACACCATATAAAAGATAATATTTGCATGAAACTTCAAGAAGAATGCCGAGTTAATACCTTGTGTTTGCCATGGCTAAGCTTGTCAGATGCAAAATGATAAATCCATGTAAACAGGATTACAATTAGGTTATAACCGATTAACTGTCATGTATTGATTAGAGCTTCAACAGCAAAAGCAAAAAGACACGAGAAATATAACAAAAACGTGAAGCTCATAATCAAAATATCAGAAGTAGACCCTGATTGCAATCACCAAGTCTGGAGGCTGGGAATCACAGAATAATTTCTATGCACCAAAATGTACAGCACCGTCTAGAGTAAAAGCAAACTTTCAAGCTACTGGGGCACTTTTTATCTTCCCAACTATGTCAGCAATAACATCCTCCATGACAAGGTCCGTCATCGGCTTGAATGGTCGTTTCATGTCCTGCAGTTGAAAAGCAAACAAATAAGAAATCTATCAGGTTAAGGAAGATGCATGAGATTCAGTTCTCCATGACAAGATTCAGTTTAGGCTCTTCATTGCTTTTTAAAGCAATGAGATTCCGCTTTTCAGATATGCAATCTATGGACCAGCAGAAAAACAAAAGGTTTCTTTTGGATTTATTCCAGCATACTTGCATCCTTGTCATTCGTTGTTTGAATCACAGTTCTGGATACACAAGCCATGTATATACCACTACATGTGACTCTAGATGCTACGGAAACATTCCTCAATAGCAGTATCTCATGCACCCTACTAGTTAATTTTAGAGAAACTTTAATCAGTTCTAAGCATTCCCTATAGATATCCTTTATTACAATTCAATAGCTACCTAAAGCTGGATGTTATCAAGTTGATCATCCTAAAATAGACCATTTTCTAATGGTAACGTTAAAACAAGTCCTAATGTAATTCTGGTTCGAGTTTTAATTCAAACCATACAGATCCAGTAAAGTGGAATACAATAAATCCTGACAATGAGAAGAGAAGCAACAAAGACCCCACATACTCATGCAGTCTATTAGTTTCAGGCAGTAAACAGTTTCATCTTAACGTTAGCGTCTGTTAAACAAGAAGCTAAAATGTGATGCCATGAGTTGCCTTAATGAATAGAAGTAAGACGCACAGATTGTACTTAGTGGCTGAAGAAAGTTTACCAGAAGAGAAATGAAAGTGTCGCCACCTTCCTTGCGAATCTCAAAGCATCCCCTTCTCGGCTGAAAGGTAATTGAAGTCGTAAGTATCTGACATGATATTAGGTGGAAAATGATCTAGATCCATAAGATAAGTGCGATAAATGACAAAGACTTGTGAAGATCCAAACTCATAAATAGGTAGCTAACTAGCTTTTCAATAGTCAGATATAGCTATATATGATTAGTAACCTCAGCCAACAAGGCTCATTGTTTTTTTAGCACTAAATATATGGGCCAATTCACAATAGCTATATATGATAGTCACCAATTAACAACCAACCTGTACAGAGCAATTCATCTAACAGCTAGCTCTTCTTTTACGATAGTCTATCTTATTTTCTCTACCAGCTTACCGTTTGTCAATCAAATAACGGTAAATGACATAACGAACGTGAAGAACATTGTTATGCATCAACAAATTACTGATCAATTTGTTAGTTGCTAAAACATATCATACGTGTGCATGCATTAGACAGAACACGAGGCGAAACTACTTGCTAAGGCTATAGGATACAGAGAAAGATCAGGATTTCTTAATTCTTAATATAAAGAATGAAACTAGGTATACGCATACCTTTTCTGGGTTAATTACAACATTGATTCCAGGAACACCATCCTCCAAGCCAGCTTTCACCTGATGAGCCCTTACCTTGAATCGATTGCATTGTTTGCTACAGCAGGAAGTACATGAAAAGTATGAGTACTACAGACTAGAAAACATATGTTGTTATGTAGCAACAGGAAAGGAAAAGCAATGTTGGCATGACAACACCAAAGTAAAAGAATAATATTAAGCATATTTCACCAGTTATATAGGAAAGGAAAAGCAATGTTGGCATGACAACACCAAAGTAAAAGAACAATATTAAGCATATTTCACCAGTTATATCAGGGCCCAACAACACCAAAAAACAAAAATCAGAAATATAAAATAATAAGGCTGGAGAATTTGGACCATTCTTGGGCAGGCAACTTATATGGTGTACACAAAGAAAGCTCAAAGCAGTTTCTATTCATGGTTTAGCAATCTTAGAACTACAAAAAGGTTTAGTCATCAATGTACTCAGAGAATTGATGAATATACTAAACAGAGAAGGAAGTAGGATTTCCTCTTTTGCGCTAGATCTAATTATCCTTAGAACCCCTTTGTAATCATTTTCATCTTCATCCTACAAAGAATCAGAGCGTTGTTTATCCGTTTAAGTATGACGTTACATATAACTTAAGGTTCATACCCATAGATTTCTAAGGACATTACAGGAATCTCACAGGATGGAAGGTTTACAAAGACTCTGGGCTTAAAAAAAATTACATTATTCACCTTAAAATCTTATCAACAACGACACATACACCACAGAAGGATAAATCATTTTGAACTACTTTTGAAACGTGCTTAAGAAAACAAAATACAAAGTGATCCCCTCAAAATTTCAAAGTAACATACGGAAACCAAACCAGAAAAAACATACTTAAAACCCTACTGCAAAAAGATCCAAAAAGCTAAAAATTACACTTAGTAAGCAAAACAAACAGCAGATTTGTGTGCAACAAGTGCAAAAGGAAGCAAAACAAATAGCAGATTTGTGTGCAACAAGTGCAAAAGGAAGCAAAACAAATAGCAGATTTGTGTGCAACAAGTGCAAAAGATATGTATAAATCGAGAAACCAGTAGCAGAGATGGAAACTTCAATCTGATTTTAAAGGAAACAAAACATTCCAGGAAATCAAATTAGGGCTTTAGTTTTCTCAACTACCCCTTATAATTCAACATACTCTTTAACAAAAAACCCTCTTCTAGCTTCAATAGATAAATCTTTTCTAACAAAATGGGTTTCAAATATAAAAACTCTATGCAGAAATAAACAGATAATTAAAAGGTCTAGGGTTAGGTAGCCATTTAAGCCCAAATGTCCGATTCCAAGGAATAATAGAAAAAAAGCCATACATGGGTTCTTCGAATAGTTAACATGGAACATGGATTCAAAGAAAACAAATACATATTAGAGAGAGAAACAGATAAAAAAAATGCATTACCAGTGCTCAATAACAACAGTACTTCCTTTTTTCTGTTTCTCAGGATCTTCTTCAGCTTTCGCTGCTGCTGCTGCTGCTGGCTTCACTTCATCAGCTTCTTTTGCTGGTGCTGGTTTCACTTGTTCAGTTTTGAGCTTCTTCTTCCTTGGTTCTTTCGCCAAAACTGGTGCTACCTTAGTCTTAGGATCGTTCCTCCGTTCACGTCTAGCAGTTCTTGCATCTTGACTAGACGACTCGGCAACTGGTTTTTCAGCTTTCTTTGGCGCCATTATCAAAAAACCCTAGAAGCTCTAATCTCTCTCCCTCTTTTTCTTTGAAAGAGAAACTAGTTTCTTTACTGACAGAAGTGAAATGCACAAGTGAAACCTGGTTAGTTCCGGGTTGTATTTGTAACCAGATAGCCTACCCCACTAAACTCACCTTTTTTTCCCGCCAATTTTTTCTGGAGAGATTCTAACAATAACCGCTACGTAGATGTTTTATGTTACAGCGGTATCATCTGATTGTACCACGTATAGACTAGACAAGCGCGTGACACGTGGCGGAGGAAAAAGACACGGTTTTATCTCCCATGCGCAAGGTCTTACAGCCAAGCACCGTGATTTTCCTTAACTATAGCTTATTTGAAGTTCATGGAAATGGATCTCAGGCTAACCTCACTATGACGGGATGCCATCTCTTAGCTAAATCTCACGGAAGTTAAGGGAAATAATGTCAAACGTAAATTGAGTATCGGTTATTTTTTTCACCGAATTTTTTTCGTTGGATTTGTATAGGTTAAAAGAAATTAAGAGAAAAAAAAGAGAGATATAATAGGTAAAAAAAAGGAGTTTTAGTAAATTAAAATAGGGAAAAGGATAAGTTTTAATGTAAAAGAATAAAAACCAGAGACGGATACTCGATAACCGTTGAAAATCACATGGAAATTCAGATAGTTTTTCGACAAGAACTCAGTTTTCGTGTGATTTCCGTTAACTACAAGGTGGATCAGATCTTATCGGCTTTGAAGTGGTAGCTAAGGGATATCGGTACACTTAAGCGACACAAAAAACCATAGTAATTGGATTTCGATATAGTTAAGTTATAACGAAGCGAAATCGTGTAACATGGTGCTTGGCCTAACAAACTTTATTTAAATATAGAGACGAAATAATGATGTGGACTTAAGACCAAGGTCATGCAGAAAGTCTATATTCTCTTTCAAAGAAAATGATGATTAGACTTTCTCCTTTACACCCACTTAGTCATGTCATCTTTTTTTTATGACATTCACCCTTGCATTAGAGGTGAAAGTTTGGTGGAAAAGGTCTTAAATTTTAGGTGTCATGCTATTTTAAGACCTTTACCCCTTATATTGGTTCTTATAGAGTCTCATTTAGTCTCCATCTCCTCCTTTGATTTGAGAGCATCGGTTAAGGTCTTAAAATTGCATGACACCTAAGATTTAAAACCTTTCCCACCAAAATTTCATCTCCAATGCAAACGTGAAGTTTATAAAAAAAAAATGACATGGCTAGATAGGGTAAATGAGAGAGTTTAGATCAGACTTTCTCTATGACCTTGGGTCTTAAGTCCACATCATCATCTAAATTTAACAAAGTTTGCTAAATAAGACCATGGAGGTGAACTTTAGGAAAAAAAATTTATCTTTTTTTTTTTTTTGTATTTTAGCAATGACCCACTAAAAGAAGGTGTCAATAAGACCTTCGCATAGGATGTCCTTGACCCCAAGCATTGGAGATGCTCTAATAGTGTTGGGATTTTATTTATTTTTTTATCGAACAAAAATTTGGTGTTGTCAAGTTTTGAACTCAGGTCACCGAAATCGTCACCCAATGACTTTACCACTGTGTTACAGTCAATCAATTAGAGTATATTAATATGTCAAATGACAATATATTAATATGTCAAATTGCACTTTTTAGAGGAGTATTCACATAACGTCCATACAAAATACCAAACAAGACAAAAATCTACACCATTGCACCTTATCTTTAGAAAAATGTGACGAACCTAAATTTTAATCTGTAAAAATTGCAAATAGAACAATATGTCTACATTGTATACGCAAGGTCATTTGTACACGAGTTATGTGTATTTACCAGGAAGTTTGACGGGATTAATTCGTCTACGCTCGTACATAGTGTTTTTCTTTTATTTTCCTATACAAAATAAAATTAGGTAACAATAATACATCCAGAATCACTTGGTCATGTCGAAGTTGCGCTTTCAGCCGATTAATGTTTAAAATATCAAAAATCTAACTACGGCAATAAGTAGTTAGTAGTTTGGTAGGGAACATTTACATTTTTCTTGTTTGCTAACGTAGATTTCACCTGATTTTCACCTTTACTACAAGATACCAAAAGTATTCTTTTTGGTTGACATGTTAAGGTCCTTGACATTTTCTTTGATAAGTATTAATCTAAAAGAGGATTTCCAATTAAAAGTTAAAAGTTGTCTGTTCTGCGAAGTCCTGGAAATACTATTGCAAATGCTTTCAATTTGCAAGTTAGTGTACTGGAATGTGTTTGTCCATTCTGGATCTTCTAAAATTGCTTGTACGTTGTACCTATATTTCTAAAATTGGTCAACAATATGTAGGCATATTTGTTAGAGCACTGCTCGGTCAAACTTACAAGTTTTGTTATCTCAAGTTTGTTGTCGATGTTAGATATACAAAACTATTTCTTGATTTCTAATCTACTAAAATCAAGTGTCAAACTAGGATTAGAATATGTTAGTCGAATATCAGATATCACTGAATATCCCTCGAAGATTGAGTACTGAAGATCAAATGAATACATTTGAAGAACTTCACTTATATCAGAAGAGAAGATTCTCAAGCATAAACAAACTAGGTGCAATCGAAGTTTCAACAACCGTTAGTCAATCAAATCAAATCGAAAACTAATAACACTGCAATTATCTAGTTTCCCATCAACGGTACTCGTAGAGATTCTTGATCCCACATAAGTCTTTAAACGAGCAGTCGTAAGAGATTCCACCTAATTAGGATACTTTCTTCTCGAATAGACGGCTCCACCAGAAACAAAAAGAAATGAATTTTGCTTGGCTCTTAGGATAGTTTGCTAGAAATGCAAACTTAGGTATTTATAGACCAAGGATGTTTGGACGCCAAGGAATTTCCAAACCGAAAATATTCTCAAGATATACAATGAATGGTAAAATTCGGTTTTCCTAATTCCAATAAATGCTTGTCCAAAATTTCCGAAATCTCTCAATAGAAAATCTCCAATTAGTAAATGCACATTACTAATTTTTATTTTCTGGAGCTATGCATTAATTGCTGGTAAATAATGCATATAAAATCAAAAACCTTAATTAAAAGATTCTTAATTTATTTCAGTACAAGATCACCTTGAGTACTAAGGAATATCCTGGAACAATAAATGATAAGAGTTAATGCTCGTGTTCAAAGTATGTTGATATCTTTTTATTGCAAATCCTTATTTCATATTTATATGGATTTGCATTCTTGGAATCGGTTATACCACACTTCCAAACAAGTTTAGAATTGGTTTGCCAGTATTCCAAGACTATTATGTGATTGGTTATACCAAACCACAATGGTTAGTTGTGATCGGTCCTTCCAAGTCACATACATCGGTTCAGGTCGGTTATACCAATCACTAGGATCGGTTATACCTAAATATGGTACCTAATGTGATCGGTCACACCAGTTACAAGGACGATTACACCAATTACAAGGATCGGTTCCATCTATACATGGTATCTACTTGTGATCAGTCACACCAGGTACCAGGACCGGTTACACCAATTACAAGGATAGGTCGCACAACTTTTATGATCGGTCACACCAATTACTAGGATCAGCCACACCAATTACAAGGATCGATCATACCAGGTGATTACTTAGGATCGGTTACACCAATACCAGGACCGGTCATACCAAATCATAAGTCTGGTCATTGTGATCGGTTATACCAAGATACATAACCTAAGTTAAGATCGGTTCTACCAACTCACACATATTGGTCATCCAAAGATATGCGATGAATAACAAGACCAATAATCCTATTGGTTTCCCTTTCGATTCACAATGCAAGTTTATGAGTGTACTTCCTATAAACAAATGTAAACATTGTTTCCTAGGATGAAATCTTCACCATAACCCTTACACATAATCATAACAATATATACAAGATTGTGTCGATGTCATATCTACGAAGTTCAAAAGATAAGCGTTATACGAAGTCTAATTCCTTAATACTATGATTATACTATCATGATCATGTCACGTCACTAGAGTATAATATACAATATATACAGTATATATAGCTTCGCAATTATGTTTTCAATATGCACAACTTGAAAGATACGTTAGGAATGAAACATGTTCAAGTAAGTATTACTAACCTCATGTGGAAGGATGATGTCGTCGTTGTAGTTCGTTACTTCTTCGCATTCTTTATATTTTCAAAGTAATACTTGTATGTCTCAATATTCCTAGACTTTCTAGTCTAACCTAAACGAAGTTGACTCTAGTATTTAATCAAGCGACTTTAGATGAGTTTTGATACTAAAATATGACAACCAAACTTGACATACCAACGCTTGGGGAGTTCAACCAAGCTATGCTCTAATAATCTCCCGCTTTTTCAATTTTAGTCACAAAAATCTTATTACATATGTATTTAAACGAATTACAAAATAACGCAACAGTTGTTCATAAAATACAAGAAAAAGATCACAATTTTTATTTTTTTAATGGAATTAACATGCAAGAAAATGTCCATGCCCTACAATAGATCCGCTCAATAACTGGTCATAATATATATGCAAGGAAACACCTAAAATTTAACCACTCCCCCACACTTAAATATAACATTGTCCTCAATGTTTTTTGTGAAAGCACAGTACCAAAAGTAAAGTAATATGAGGAATCAGTAGAGAGGTCGGAAAGATAGTACCTGGATGAAGCGCAATCCTTTCATGGGGAACAAGAAAGAAAATTCCACTAATGTGCAACAACAGGGGGGTCCTCCAGAGGGACCTTAATATCATCATGTATGGTTTACCTCCCATTGAGCGCAAAGTTTAGTGTCTTCAGCCAGACGTTGGTAGAATTAGTCACCACATAAAATCATATAACAATATTCGGAACCTTTGTGGGTCATCAAAACCGAATAGAGCTACCACAAATAAAAGGAATGCCAAGAAAATAAACAAATAAAGCACACCATTATATAGTTTCCTGTTTAAGACAACTACATCTAGTTGTGGTTTGGGTTCAAGCTCTATAAAAGGGTCTAGATAAAATATTTTAATTTACTTAGTTTCCTCATAGGAAGGTTCCGAAGGATCAGGTTGTAGAGTCTGGAAAAACTTAAGTAAAAACTTAGAAGCACATAATAATAGCCTGAACAATTGTGGATCCTCAAAGTCAATTATATTTGACTTACACAGTTGACCACAATGAAAGTGGTGGTCATTCTTAAGAAAATGTGTCAACGATTCTAATTCCCTAAAATGATTAGGTTTAGTTCTAAAAACTAAATAATGACACATTTAAAATTCAGATACTCCCACATTTGGTAAATAAAATCTTGGTGGGACAACAAAGTCAATTATGGTGTCATGGACAGGATTAACCACATCAACCAGAGGATGGGTTTTTATCAACTGAGTTTCTTTTTGGACATATTTAGGTTCAGGAAAACGTGCCTGAAGATAGTCTCTTAAGATGGTCGAGGCACATACGTCAAGTCCCAGGTTAGGGACCTTTATAAGAGTCAAGGGTGAACCACGGGGAAAATGATATTCACCCCCAAACTTAGAGTTCTCAATGTCCTTGGACGAACTAGTCACAATTTCCTTAATTTCTAAATTATCAGATTTAGGAAAATGGTCTTTATTTTTTCTAGGTTTAAATTAGGTAGTTCTACATTTCTATGATCCTCAGCAGAGACTATTGTTTCTGAATCGCTAGACTCTGAAACATTACTCTCAGGATAAAATCTTTCCTCTAAACCATCATCTGCTTCATAATCACAATGATATACTACACCATCTAAAACTATGGTATCTCTAGTCAAATCCACTTCCTTTTGAATAGGTGAATAATCATCAACATTATTAGGATTTAAACTGGAAACGACATTATTCTCAGGTAGCTCAGTTATGGTAGCAATTTCCTCGTCATTATGAGTACAAATTTCAAATTCTTCATCGATACTATCCTCATCATCACAATAATACGAGGATGATTGAACCTTGTCTAAACATGTAGTGTTTTCAGATCTAACCTCAACCTCTAAATTAGGTGAATACTTATATGTATCATCACGGGTAAGATTGGAAACACTATTTTGGAATTCAAGTTCATTATGAGCAATATCCTTAGGTGCATTTTGGCCCTCATACTTATTAAGAGTCCCACACAGTTTATCCATTCTTATTTCAGCTTCACATATAGTTTTATTAAACTTCTTAAGTGATTCCTGTAAAGTAAGACTTGTCAATTGAAACTGTTCGAGTGCATCTTCTATGGAAAGAGTTTTATATCAGGAAATGGTGGAAATTGTTTGATTAAATCCTCTAAAGATTGAGAACTCTCATTTTTCCCGTTATAATATTGCTCGTTTACCCGCTCGTATGACTGGTAGACGTGCGAATAGTAAATGGGATCACCATGGTATGAACCATAGCCTTTAGAAGGTCGGTAGTGGTCCCAAGTACTATCCACACTGTGGTCATAGTACAGATAATGTCCAATTTGAAATTCAAGTCGATATTCATTGTTTTGGTCTTCATAATACCAGTTCGACATATTTTGTGCACATGCAAATGCAGGGTTCACTAATTTAGGTAAGCTTGAGTTACCTTTAGCAATTATATACCTACAGTCAAAGACTGGTCAACGGTACAAGGCTAAGGCTTGTTGTGTTTCAGATGATAACGTCCAGAGGGTTCACCGTACTAAACGACGAGTTTTCATAAAATCGGTGCCGGAAGATGCAATTGGTATGTGCACGTGTATTTTTTTTAATAAATAATAAAAAAAACACAATATTTACAAATAAAATAAAAAGAAACCTAGTATAATTATGAACAAATGAAGAAAAAATTCCTAATTTAAATATTTACAAAAAGAAACAAATAAAAAAAACCTACTATATACGATAAAAAGAAAATAAACCTTGGGTTTTTATACTTACCTTTTTGGTTGTGTGTTCCACTTTTCACTTCTTATTATAATAAAATCCTGCACATCAGAAATACAAGAAAAAAAATACCCAAAAACGTAAAATAGAAAAATAAAATAAATAAAATAAATAATTATACAAGCAGAATATTTACAAAAGAAAATCTAAAACCTAACTTAAAGGCAAGTCCGCGTCGGCGGCGCCAAAAACTGATATAGTTTTAAAGTGTGGTAAGAAAAGGATTCGATTCTCGGACTATTTTCTAAGGTTTGGTTTTAAGATTAACTAAATACTAAAGAAAAACTAATTAAACTTTGATTCTTGTTTATCAAGGAGAGGCGAACCTACGGCTTTGGATTCCACTACTTCTGATGGTTGTAAAATTAACAATTTATTATCTTAAACAATTACTAATAAAATACTCAAAACCATATCGAACCCAATCTCAGGTTTTGGAAGATAAAACGTTTAAAATTAATTATGCGACTCTCGTCATTACAAAAATATAACCTCATTCGCTTATAAAAGATCGGTAAAAACTACCCAAAATAATTAAAATGAAGCATTTATAGAAGAAAAATTATTAGTCATGAATAGAACTATTAACAGTACATATCAAAAACAGCTTCCTCCAAAACCCTAGAGAATAAATTAGCTACTCATATGAAGAGATATGGAAGAAAATCGATTAATCATTATTTCTTACAACGATTTTATGTTGCTAATGACTTCCAGTGACCAAAGAAGTACAGTCACCAAAACTCTATTGCGAGTGGAACTGTAAAGGATAGAGACTACTTGTTGTTGAATATAAGACTGCTTTCTGCGACTGTTTCTGAGGGTATTATGTTCTTCGTTCTTCTTCTTCTTCAATGGCAGCAACAACAGAATTGCTGTAGAGCTTGATTTCTTCGTTTGTAGCTCTTTGTTCTATCCCAAACTCTCCGTCTCCCTTCTCTTCATCCCAAGCCCCCCTTTTATATCCAACAACGCAATAAAATCTCGGTAATAACTCGAGATAATCCTCTTTCCTTTTCTGTGATATCACGGGAGATAATTCCCTAAAAAAGCTTCTTCACGCGCCTGCATTTGGTTCTCCGCGTCTTATGATGCTCCTACACGTTTCTGCTGAAGTAAAATACTCCCAAGACACACTCAATCCCCAAAAATAACTCGGAAAAATCCCGAGAATATTTCACTTTTCTATTTTATCAAATCCACGTAACCAACCCTGTTTTATCGAAACAAAACACCTCATAATCCTTGTTTAATCGAAACAGGGTAGTATTAATCCAAAGATACGATTGAATCTCCCAAAATCTTCCCAGTTATAACCCGAAAATATTTTCTTCCCTGATTTGCTTCATAACGATTATCCAGCCAATTTCAAACGAATCCAAGATAATTACCAGCCTTTTCTAGCCAAAAAGAAGATAACCGATCAATTCCAGCCATTTAATCTCCCTAAAACACCCTCAAAAATTGAACCCTAAATCTGTTTCTTCAAAACCCATTTTCCCGCCAAATTTTGATTCAAAAGCTTGAATAAGGCTACCCCTTATCCAACAGCTAGGGGTGGTTATAGTAATTGGGGTGCCCCTTAGTAATTAGGTTGCCCCTTAGTATTTATGGGGGTGCTTTTAGCAAATTCCTTGGGTTTTTAGCGACTCCTCCGGTGCCTTGAACGCATTTCTGGGGGTGCCCTTATCCAAAGTTAGGATGCCTTTAGTACTTTTATGAGGTCCAAAAACCACTTTTCGAGGCGATTTCTCCATAAGAACTTATTTCCTTGAAAAGACTTAAAACAAATTTATTAGCAATAAAATGAGTCCTAGCTAATGTAATTATGGGTGAAAAAGCGTCGCACTTACGTGCGTATCATCATACGCTTGAATCCAAGTTTCAACAACACAATAACCTGCATACATTCAATCAATAAATATCGATGTTGACATTTGAATAACAAAAACTTTTACTCCCCCCAAAGGCAAGCTAGGTAAATATTCAATCCGAACATCTTTGTTATTCCCCTTTTGTAGTGAGTATTATTACACAACAATATGATATGTTTCTCCACTTTAATTAGTCAATGCTTTACTCTTTTGTTAGACAAAACGTTTAAGCACAATTGTCCTTTCCTAGTGATTAAAAATCACTTGTTTACTCCATATATTTCTCCCCCTTTTTGTTACAAAATGACAAAGGTTCGAGCAAATAAAGGACAAACTGAAAGGATCTTACATATCTAAAAGAATTGTATACAACCTATAAGAGTTAAGCATGAAGGTTTCACATACCATTTTAGATAACCAATATTAAAACCGAAACTACAAAAATAATTTAGTTTCAATATGTTATCAAGGAAACAATTGCCCGAAGCAATTTCCTAAAATCCAACAATTCGACTAAGATACTCAATTTCCTTGTTGGACCGATTGCGTATGTACAATCGCTTGTTTCGATAAGACCAAAATAAAGATCAGAATTAACTTTATTTTTCTCATCAGGTTCAAATTATTCAGACAATAACTTAGACCTTTCCCTGTAGACAAGACAAACACTAGGTTAGTTAACTAGTTATTATTGTCAACGCATTCAGTTAGACTTGAATAACCGAATCCTCCAATTGATAAGTCTAACTAAGATCAGAATTAACTTAGTTTATCTTATCCAGAATCAATTGGACTAAACAAATGATCCTATATTTTTGTTAAGCCACAAACAATAGATACAAACAAAAATAAATTGACTTGCACAATTATTTTCTTAACCGGAAGCAACTGAACAAAAATAAACATTACAACACCGCAATTGCACCGAGTTTCGTAAGAAAAAACACTTGATACCCAACAATAAAGAAGATATCAAACAATAAGTCAAATAAATTGACACGGTTTTTCTTAACCGGAAAAAATTGAATCACATAAACACTCCATACACAATATAATTGAACATATCAATTGTACCGAAATTTTGTTAAGTAAAAGCAAAATATATGCAATACAAACAGGCTTTTCTTAAACAAGAAAACGATTAACTAACAAATTCGTTACCTCAATTTCCGCAGCCACTACCCCCAGAAAGATATATCATTAAGCGCAAGTTCAAATAAGAACTATCCCCCAGTGTGTTGTCATCCTCTCGCAAGAACAAAAGAACAACAACAAAAGCAATCTTTACCAGAGAAAGGTTGAATCAGTTTTAACTAATGCGTGCCAATAGCAAAAGTTTAAACCCGAAACACATATGTTATGATAAACGCAACTCATGTAAACACAAATTGATTCAACATATTGTGACTTTTCACATATGAGTTTCAACCGTAACACCTTATGATCCTTTGATAAAGCCTATCAACATGGGCTAGAACTTAATCACACTAAATCAAAAAGCCACACAAATCATAAGGGTTACACCATATGAGATTGGGCAAAACAGTTTTACACTCTTTCGCGTTGACCAATCACACCAATCACCAGGACCAGTTACAGGTCATACCAATCACTAGGATCGGTTCCAGTGATTACTTGTGATGGATCACAACATGAATCCACACACTAAACTGTTTTAGACATAAGTTTTGCATACAATGTCCGAATTCAGTGTTTTTTGGCTCGTTTTAACCGTAAAAACAAGAGCTATACATATATTGAAAAAATGGGGGTACAACAACCACACCCAATATTTCGCTTAGCAATCAGTATGGACAAACTCCAATATACTTTCTAGAGAACCAACTAGACAGTCAGACTCAATCTAAATAAAAAGTATATCAAAGAGTTTATATCTCAATCTCTCGATTTGATATATACTCAAGCAAATAGAAATCTGCGAGTCTTTATCAAATACTAGAGAGATAACTTGGATGGTACCAAAGACCAATATCCAAGTGTCAATCAATTTAAATCAACAACCAAAAGGTCGGATAATTCTAATTGATTGAACAACGCACAACCTGTGATATTTCAATTACATAACAAAATATAATGGGAAAAAGAAATAACACAGACACCCGAATTTTGTTGATGAGGAAACCACAAATGCATAAAAACCCCGGGACCTAGTCCAAATTGAACACACACTGTATTAAGCCGCTACAGACACTAGCCTAGTCCAAATTAACTTCGGTTTGGACTGTAGTTGAACCCCAATCAATCTCACACTGATCCAAGGTATTATGCTCCTACGTCTCTGATCCCAACAGGATACTACGTACTTGATTCCCTTAGATGATCTCACCCACAACTAAGAGTTGCTACGACCCAAAGTCGAAGACTTTAATAAAAAAATTTGTATCACACAGAAAAGTCTACGGTAATAGATAAATCCGGACTTATATTCCTGTAGAACAACCTAGTATTATCAATTACCTCACAATAATCTTAATCGACGCAGCGAAAAAAGATATTGTGGAATCACAAACGATGAGACGAAGTGTTTGTGATTACTTTTATATCTTGCCTATCGGAGATATCAACCTCAAGACAATTATTACAATTGTACTCGTAGGATAGAAACAACAAGATCAGATCACACAACTACGAGAAAGTAGTATCGGCCTGGCTTCACAATCCCAATGAAGTCTTTAAGTAGTTAACCTGGTTTAGAAGAAGAAACCAAGGTTAAAGGAGAATCGAATATAGCTTAGCACAACTAGTATCACACAGAAGGTGTGGGGATTAGGTTTTCCAGTTGCTAGAGTTCTCCCTTATATAATCTTTCAAATCAGGGTTTGCAATCAATGTTAGCTTGGTAACAAAGCATTCAATATCCACCGTTAGATGAAAACCTGATTAGATTCAAGCTAATATCTTTCAACCGTCAGATCGAAAACTAGCTTGTTACACACAAATGAAATGCACGTTTCTAGGCTTGTGTAACCGTACCCAAACTTGTACATCTGTTGGTTCAACAATAGTCAACCAAATGGTTAGCCATATGATCACTTTCATATCAACCATATTCTTCTCCACCATAACTAGTTCAAGTGACTCAAATGAACTAGTTAGAGAGTTGTTCAATTGCAAGAAAATCTTATGTAACTACACAAGACACAATCGAAGTAAAAACGATTTGATTCACTTGAATCGATTCATGAACTATATAGCAACGGTTTGCAATTTGCATTCCTTAGTTTTTAAAGAATAAGTTCACAAGAATCGTTTTTAGATATAACTTACTTAAGTTCGCGGACTGGGTTCGCGGACTTAAGTTCCCGGACGGAGTTCACAAACTCCAGCAGAAATTCTCGGGATGAGAACTTCTGCCAGTTCGCGGACTTGGCTCACGCCACCATGCCGGTTCTCTTGATCAACAAAGTTCGCAAACTTCGGTTCAAGGAATAAGGACTTATACATATATGTGTTTCCACAACAATGCTTATATCCTCCAATGGTTATATTATCTAAACTCTCATTTTAATCATTGAAACATTCTTAGAGGACGTTGATATTCTATAGTTGTTATTCACAAACTATTTTTCGTCAAAGTAAGCAATTTTCAAAGTGATTGAAACTTGTCATGACTTTCGTCACTAGGTAAAGATGAACTTGGTTAAAGCGAAAGCTTACCAACACATATTTCGAGAAATAAATAGGCGAGATAAACTCGGCTCGAAATAGCAAATGTGTATAATCTAAGTCTATATAGCAAAACGACTTTTGTCTCAAGATAGAAGATAAATAGACTTTTGAGTGATAGATAAGTTCAAGTCTCCACATACCTTTTATTCGATGAAGATCCACCGGTTCCTTGAGTAGTCCTTCGTCTTGTATGATGATTGCCATGGAGTTCTTGAGCTCAACTACACTTTCTATCCTAGTTCGAGACCTTAGCTATAGAAGACTAGAAATCAAGACTTATAGTTTTGATCACTAACATTGACAAACATGCTTGAGATAGCAACACATGCGAGTTCGACCGAGCAATGCTCTAACATATATGACTTGTAGATATCAACATCATAAACTCAAAATTATCGTTTCTATCAGAAGCTCAAATATAGATAGAGAAGGTATGAGTATAGAAGAAAAGAAATCTCCCAAAAGATGTTAATTAGTCATATAGTAACCGAGAGGTCATCTGTTCAGTTTCACGTGCTTCCTCACCCTTCATAAGATTGAGCACAAAGGTAAGCATGCACATTGCAACACAACTAGGTTGTGTTCATTTGAGCCTTGTATTCTTTGTCACTATGGACTAAGACAAGATCACTCTGGACCTCTTTCTTGGTTTGCTGACTCTTGTTCCATCTCTTATTTTTCTTCTTTGACTTGTGATGAAGAGTGTCATTATTGCAACGTGCATTTGTACAAGTGACATTAGACAACATGATGTCTTTCATTAGTTTAAGAAGACTCCTATGAACATTGTTACCATTATTTATCATCTGTGAGTCGTTCTTGTTACTAACTTTTGGTCCCTCTTTGGTTATAGAGAATTTCGGGACCCATTTAAAGATGGGTTTCGCTGGAGAAGCTTTCTCCTTCATACCATTAGGACCATTTCCCTTTTGGATATTTTGCGAAACGACTTTCTCCAATTTGGAACATCAGATCTTGTCTTCACATTTACAATGCTATCTCTCTTTCTATATTCGGGTCTTTTATGAGATGACCTTGTCGAGTGATAGGAAAAATTTGAACGATCATTATAATAATTCTTTTGCCTAAACTTAGGACAATAACGATCTGAAAACTTTCGGGGAGCAAACTTAACCAATTCGTTTGGTACAAAAGAAAGTGCATCTTGCATCTTACGAACTTTGCATCCCCATTGCAAGTGTCCTTTATTACCACGATAATAACAATGCTTAGTAACATGCGAAGACTGAGTTTTAATGTTACTTTTTTGTGGATTCTCTTGCATTGGAGCTCGACGAGTTTTCTTGTTCTTCTTATTTTTGTTCAAGGTTGTTGATTTCTTGACATTAGACGAAGTTCTTTCTTTGGTGGCTGCACTTGAACAGTCTGGTTGAACATGATTCTTAGGCTTGACAGGATTTTATTCTTTACAAGCAATGAGATCATTTTTGACATCAGTGGAAGCCTCTGGTTGAGAAGAATTTGTACCTTTAACAAATTTTATATCATTGTTATCGTTGGAAGTACTTGATTCCGTATAATATCCCAATACTCGTGTATCACCATGAAATCTTCCCGTTTCTAACAATGAGGATAAATTGTTTGTGCTATCATTGGACTTTTTTAAGTACAAATTTTCTTCTTCCAACATCTTGATTTTATCAAGAGCACCAACTAGATCAGCCTTAAGGCATTTTTCTTGCGAGAGATATTCACCTTCTTTCTTTTCAAAACTCTTTTGTTGAGAGTTAATTCTTGCTTCAGATTCAACAAAAAGAGATCTCTCTGAAGATTCTCACATTCGAGACTCTTTGAGTTTAGCTCTTCTGTACGATCTTTAAGAAGAGAGTCATTGAGGCGATAACCAATATAATATCCTTCGAAAACCTTCTTCAGTTTCTTGTTCTCACGGCAAAGAGGGGTCATAAAACCAAGGAAATCCGAAGCTTTCAGTTTTTTATCTTTCAAAGGATCCAGTAGTTTAGAGCATTCTGACCTCTTCTACATCTCGTTCAAAATATAAGTCATCATCATCAAAAATTTCATATAACCTTTTTTGTAGACAAATTTTCTAGTTGTCATCAGTTTCTATATCATTAACATGATTAACTTGTCTAGTAGATCCTCTCGAGATGATTTCATGAAGGTTTTCAGATATTGATTCGTAGATGCCATCATCAAGTGTTAATTCAAAACTCTTGATACCTTGGTTTACGTTAACTGAATTATTCACAGGTTCTATAAAAACTATTTTTAGATTCTATTCTTATAGGTTGGATCGCACCAAACACAGATTGTTAGAATTTTTCGTGTTTGCCTGCTCTGATACCAATTGAAAATACAAGGGTACCAAATACATCACAATCTTTTTGTTTCATCCTATAAGTCCAATACCATGTGTAATCGTTTATGGACAAAGTCAAGACAATACGACAACTTGATATTCGCTTGATAATAGTTACGGTTCGAAACCGTTTTACCATAGGATCAATACCAAGTGATTAGGACTAACGCACAAGTATATATAATTTATTATAATATAAAATAATTATAATGCGGAAGTAAAGTAAATAACACAACACATGATTTTGTTAACGAGGAAACCGCAAATGCAGAAAAACCCAGGGACCTAGTCCAGTTTGAACACTCTCAGAATTAAGCCGCTATAAAAATCAAATACCAACTTCGTATAGTTGAGACCAATAAGACTACCCCTAGCTACTTAGTTCCCTCAGTATCCTGCGCCTTCGACTTCTAAAGTCACGCACGTGAATATCAAGTCCTTTGCATCGTATTCCAAACAACAAAGGAAGAATCTATTTGGTAACCACTCTAGTCAATCTTGCTACAAGATATAGATGAGTCGTTGACAAAGGTTCTTATATTTAATCTAATAAACTCCTTTGTCTGGTTAGATCAATCTATCCAATAACTACCCGAAGTAGTCAAGTTTAGACTCACACTCAATCAATATAGATCTCAAAAATAAATATAGAGAATGCTGATCTCACACAACTAATCAATAAGATAAACTGATTCTAGTTGGATCCCAGCCGATCAAGGTTTTTGCACACAATTCACAAGATACGAAAACTATAAGAAATCTTCTTCGTCTTCAAATCTTATTTATCTTCAAAACCTTCACAACACCACTTGAATCTCTTGTGATCAATCACGCACAACATGGAGTCAGTTAACAATGGATTATTACAAGATGTCTTTATATCTAATAATAGTTCTAAATATCCAATCGATACTTTGATCTAGTTTGAGTGAATCTTATATCATAAGAGAAGATTCTCAAGCATAAACAAACTATGTGCAATCAAAGTTTCAACAACCGTAAGTCAATCAAATCAAATCGAAAACTAATAACACTGCAATTATCTAATTTCCCACCAACGATACTCGTAGATCTTCTTGATCCCACAGAAGTCTTTAAACGAGCGGTCGTAAGAGATTTCACCTAATTAGGATACTTTCCTCTCCGAATAGACGGCTCCACCAGAAACAAAAAGAAATGAAGTTTCCCTGGCTCTTAGTATAGTTTGCTAGAAATGCAAACTTAGGTATTTATAGACCAAGGATGTTTGGACACCAAGGAATTTCCAAAACGGAAAATATTCTCAAGATAAGCAATGAATCGCAAAATTCGGTTTTCCTAATTCCAATAAATGCTTTTCCAAAATTTCCGAAATCTCTCAATAGAAAATCTCCAATTAGTAAGTGCACATTACTAACTTTTATTTTCTGGAGCTATGCATCAACTGCTGTTATTTAATGCATATAAAATCAAAAACCTTAATTAAAGATTCTTAATTTATTTCGGCACAAGATCACCTTGAGTACCAAGGTATATATTGGAACAATAAATGATAAGAGTTATTCCTCGTGTTCAAAGTATGTTGATATCTTTTTACTGCAAATACTTATTTAATATTTACATGGATTTGCATTCTTGGAATCAGTTATACCACATTTTCAAACAAATTTAGAATTGATTTGCAAGTATTACAAGAATACTATTTGATTGGTTATATCAAATCACAATGGTTAGTTATGATCGGTCCTTCCAAGTTACATACATGGGTTCAGGTCGGTTATACCAATCACTAGGATTGGTTATAACTAAATATGGTACCTACATGTGATCGGTCATACCAATTACCAGGACCGGTTACACCATATACAAGGATCGGTTCCATCTACTTGTGATCGGTCAAACCAGTTACCAGGACCGGTTACACCAATTACAAGGATAGGTCACACAACTCTTATGATCGGTCACACCAATTACAAGGATCGATCATACCATCACATGGTGATTACTTAGGGTCGGTTACACCAATACCAGGACCGGTCATACCAAATCATAAGTCTAGGCATAGTGATCGGTTATACCAAGATACATAACCTAAGTTAAGATCGGTTCTGCCAACTCACACATAACCAAAGATATGCAATGAATAGCAAGACCAATAATCCTATTTATTTCCCCTTCGATTCACAAATCAAATTTATGAATGTAGTTCCTTTAAACAAATGTAAAACATTGTTTCCTAGGATGAAATATTCACCATAACCCATACACATAATCATAACAATATATAACAGATTATGTCGATGTCATATCTACGAAGTTCAAAAGATAAGCGTTATACTTCGTAGTCTAATTCCTTAATACTATGATCATACTATTATGATCATGTCACATCACTCGAGTATAATATACAATATAATATATATATATTCGCGGTTATGTTTTCAATATGCACGACTTGAAAGATGTGTTAGGAATGAAACAAGTTCAAGTCAGTATTCTAACCTCAAGCGGAAGGATGATTCCGTCGTTGTAGTTCGTTACTTCTTCGCATTTTTCAGGTCTTCGGAGTAATACTTGTATATATCAACATTCCTAGACTTTCTAGTCTAACCTAAACGAAGTTGACTCTAGTATTTAATCAAACGACTCTAGATGAGTTTTGATACTAAAGTATGACAACCAAACTCGACGTACCAATGCTTGGTGAGTTCAACCGAGCTATGCTCTAACAGAGTGGCGTGGGACGCGTCCAGTGATGATGGGGGCATGACCAATGGTGGTGTGGGCCTCCGGTCATGTTGAGACGCTGGCCAATGGTGTTGTGGAGAACGACCAATGGTGGTGTGGGACATCGGTCAAGTTGAGACGCTGGCCAAGTTGGCTTGGAAACTCGTCTTGACTACTTGTCCTTGGAAACTTGTCTTGGTTATCTGGCCTCAGCTTGACCAGGAGTGCACATAGAACATATTCGAGGAATTCTGTCGTGGCAGTTTTTTGTTACTCGAAATGATGATCAATGTGACTTCGTACTAGATGGTATGCTTTAAATAGTACTTCTATCCAAAAATGGCGTAGAGGCTCATTCTGAATATCTATAATTTTTATTGTCAGTGTACTCTGATTAATACATAACAATCTGTATGGTCGTGCATAAAATAATGAAAGTTCAGCCAAGTGAAGCTCTGAAATCTTGCAGGCATATACATATATAAGAAAGCCACGAGGTCAATGTAACACTTAGATATTGTACTCTCAATTCTCTTGTGGAATATAGTATAGAAGTACGAATCTATAATTCTGATGTCGGGTCAGGAATTTATACATCTTAAATTCATGTTTCTGCAGCTGAGCAGAGGCAATATTACAACTTTCTCCCTTGTCAAAAAAAAACTCTCCAGCAACAGGTATATTGAATTAAGAAGTATAAAGTCTATCTTTGGAACTTCGTAATTGCGACATAAACATAATCTTTGTAATTTATTATTAGATTTTGCAATGAACTTAGCTTGATTTTATGCCTAGAAAACTAAGTTTGATTACATGAGTTTAAGGAAGTAGACTTACCAACTTTATTTCGTAGTTGAAAGAAAGAAATCAATTGGTGGTCCGATTCCTATTGGGGATCTATAGCAGGACCGATCCCTATGTATTGGGGATATCTAACATGGCCGATACCTAAACCGATACCCATGGAAAAACCTATTTGCGAACTCACGTACGCTTTAGGTTTGTATGATTTTGGAAGTTGGAATTGCAAAATAGGAAAGATCAAGATGTCGACATTGTGAGTGATTTGAACATGTGTACACATCTTATATTTTATTGTTCAAAGATATTTCTCGATACTCAAGGTGAGAACCCAAACCAATTTTTTTGAGAATCTTTTTGTTAAGATTGTCGAATATTATGTTATGTTTTTCCAGCAAGCAAAACATATCTCTGGAAGATATATTAGTTAAGTATCTTGTATGCTAGAAAATATTGAGTTGTAATCCAAGATTGATTTCGGTATGACAGTTGGATATTGGTTGGAATTAGATAAAACTAAAAATAGGTATTTATTGCATATCTTGAGAATATTTTCGGTTATGAAAATTTCTTGGTGTCCAAACTATTTTGGTCTATAAATAGTGAAGTTTGTTCTTCTTACAAACTTATCCCGAAGCAGACTGACAACTTCATTTGTAGGCACTGATGTAGCCGACTATTAGTATTACTTGTAATACTATCTTGAAAAGATTTACATCCGCTAGCTTATTGAGGCTGACATTGATAACCCTTGATTGAATATGGTACATGTGAACACATTGTATGATTTGCATGTGATAACGTTATTTTTTAACCGGATTACAATTAAACAACACTGTAAATCGCTATAAACAAAATCCTACACAAAGAACACTACGCACGTAATTAGAAAATGTTAGTACCATGAGATTACAACAACCACTACGTGGGTATGAAGGCCTCTTTAAGTTTAGTCTACCTTGCGAACGTTAAATACGAAACTTTAACTTTTCTTTACCACTAACCCTCGTTTACATATAATCTTGTACGTCATACTCCTCTAGGCGAAGAGCCCACAAATCCTCCAAAATTCCAAGGAGTGCAAATAAAACCATGAGAAACACCAATAGAACTTCTAGGGGAATTTAGTGATGTATTAGGAGTTAACATCTTCGGAGACGGGGGAGAAGAACAATTGAAAGAAGATGAAGACGATGATGATGACCTCGAACGATAATCTGACAACACCGATTCACAGTCGGAACTCCAAACTCCAAATTTTCAACCCGGGCAAAGTTAGCTAGGTCCGGGCTACTGTGAACCATTTGTTTTTTGCTTCTGTTACTTCGTTTACTTCTCTTCCAGAAGAACATGACCCTTGACCATGACAAGCCCTTGCTTCTATTACACTCAGTCAGGCATGGTGGCGGGGCATACATCGAACTAATTAGAGCAGCCGGGGGTGGAGGAAGTGGAGGAAGTGACTCATGAGTCGTTGGATTGATGGGTGTACCCGGTTGCAATTCCCACTTAAATGGTACACCTTCTGTAGATCGATAATATATACGTGAAGAAAAACCTTTTGATGAATCTCTTGTAAGAAGTTTACAGGAGAAAATATCATCTCCTTGAAGTAATGAAACAATATTGTTTTTCTTCTCATTCGAGTTTTCACTCTCTAGGCTGGCAACAAAATTCTCGCAATTCATTTTTTTATGCTAGAAAATACCCGTAACTTGATTATATTGCGGTATGTTAATGCACTGTTTAGTATATATATAGCAGGGAGTACTCCTATTCGATTTTCTTCTTGACTTTCTTTTATGGATTTTTGAAGCTTTTTAGTGAATATTGAAAGCTGAAATGAGAATAAGGTTTTTGTATTTGAACTTAAGAGAGTGAGATTGGAGTTTATATAAGGTTTGAGTTAGTCTGTTGCAATATTGGGGAACAAGATCCATTGCTTTCGAATGTTGAAAGGCAGTTTCATTTCTAAATTTACGTTTTGGTTAGAGACTTATGTTGAGTATGAGTCGACTATTTTTGTGTTGCGGCTATCACATGTGATAACCAAAACCATAAGACTCGGGTAATTAATAATGGCTTCAGTCGGTTTTTTGTTTTTTATTTTATTTTTTCTTTTTATTTATTTTTTTCCGGAAAGGAGAGGGGTTAAGGAGACCCCAACCAGCTACACGAAAGCGAACAAAAAAAAATAAAAAAGATAGAAGAAAAAAAAACAAAAAAACGGCAAAGACTAAAACAAAGGGAAAAAAAAAAACCTCAGGCCTAGCAAAACTTTGCTAGCGATAATACACTTTGTCATCGCATCTTCCATGATGATTTTCTTCCTATCTTCCGCAAAAGAGCAAGTATTAACATCGACGAATTCTCCCGAAGGCCTAAGACTGGCTAATAAATCAGCAGCACGATTAGCTTCCCTATAAGTATGAGTGGTGTTGTAGTTAGTGAACTGTGCTCTTATTCTGTTGATCAATTCCCATACATGATGGCAGGTCCAAGGAGGTTTGCCACCTGCATCATTAAGGTAAGAGATGGCTGACTAGAGTCTGATCTCAAGGAGATTCCGGAGAAACCTTTTTATTTAGCCACTTTGAGACCATATTCGGCTCCCTGGAAATCGTGTCGAGTGCTTATGGAAAGGTTGTAACTGCCAGTGGCTGCACATAGGGGACTACCTTTATCACCTCAGATTAACACCCCAAACCCAGCATTGTCAGATCTTAAAGAACCATCCGTATTTACAGCCACCTCACCCGGCAATGGTTTCTGCCATGGATAGCTTTCTGAATTGGGAGAATGAAAACAACATGACATCTCCATTTTGTAGCTATACTTCTACTCTCATCGTTGTCAATCATAGTTGATCTGCAAGAAGCCATCCTAAGTCTCACATCTTCATAATTCTTTGCAGATCTGATCAGCAGGCAATTTCTTTTGCGTGAAGATTCTCCTATTTCTTTCCCCTTACACATGATATATGTAAGCATTAAACACTAGCTTGCGAATAGTACCCTTGGATTGATCCCCTCTAATATTGTCTACACACCATTTCATTTGATCCTCCCAATCAACATGAGCTGTAAATCTCAGACCCATTATATCTAGCAGAACCTTCTAAATATATATTGAGTAGCTGCACCCAAAAAGAAGATGGAAATCATCCTCGGGCATAAGATTGCAAAGACAGTAAACAGGATCAACGTCAATACCCCAAGAGAGCAGTTTAAACTACGTTTTAAGACCACGATAGAGGGAAATTCAGAGAATAAAACAATGTCTTTGGGTGTAGTGTGCAAACCATACCAGCATATCTCATTCCTTTTATTGATCTTTGTTCCGGAGAGCATCATAAGTTCCTTTGAGCGTAAAATCTCCAGACTTGTCAGCAGTCCACATAACTTTATCGTGAATATTGGGATCTGTTCTTACAACACCAATGTTCTTTGCAATACTACCTAAAGAATTAAACAGATTTGGAGAAATGTGCCACTCCCCATTGTCAAGTTAACTGCTAACCTTTGCATCAATGTGATGCGCAAAATGATAACGCATATGAGAAGCAAACATCCCCATCAAATTTCCATTTCCTACCCAGTTGTCCTTCCACAACTTAGTTTCCTCTCTGTCACCTATAAGATAAAAACGGAACTTAGAAGCAGTGGACCTGTGCTCGAGGATACGTCTCAAACACCAAGACGAGTCTAATGGGGCTTTCATATGCCAGAAATCATTGTTCTTAATCAAATTCCGATTCACTCATTGAACCCATAAAGTATCTTTGTTACTGGAAAGATCCCAGATATGCCTAAGATTAGAAGCAACATTATTGGTCTGTATGCATCTTATGCCCATACCGAGTAAAAAAAAATGCATCTTATGCCCAGACCACCCTCCTTGATTGGGTGGTAAACTTTAGTCCATTTTACTGATGACTGCTTGTAGGTTAGGTCAATACCTGCCCAGAGAAACTTTCTAAAAATGGAGTTTAGCACATTAATTGTCTTCCTTGGTAGAAAAATGTAGGAGGTCCAGAAAACAAGCATGTTACTTAGAATAGCCTTAACGAGTAACACCCTGCCAGCAAAAGAGAGCTTACGGGCCTTCCAAAATTTGATTCTACCGATGACTCTATCAATCAAGGGAGCGCAATCATTATGGGAGAGTCTGGTAGAGAGGAGAGGCAAGCCAAGATAACAGACTGGAAGGATACCAACTTCAAAGCCGAGAACAAGCTTGAAGTTGTGTGCAGCAACCGTATCAACTGAAGAGAGAAAGATGTTGCTATTTATATTATTGACAACGAGCCCGATTCTGTTGAGAATATGATTAGGGCATTAGCAAGGGCCCTAGCATAAGTTATATCCCATTCATGAAAACTAGAAGATCATCTGTGAAGCAAAGATGAGTTATCACTAGATTCTTGCACTTTGGATGAAGAGAGAACATCCCTGCATCGACTTGATTAAGAATACAACTGTTAAATACTTCCATAAAAAAGAAAAATAGGTAAGGGGAGAGAGAGCATCCTTGCCTTATGCCTCTCTTACCTTCAAATTAGCCGTAAGTGCTACCATTAACCATGATTGAAAACTTGGGGTTTGTGATGGACATATTAATCCAACGGATAAACTTGTCTGGGATATTGAATTTCTTTAGCATAGTAAGGATGGCATCCCACCTTACGTAGTCATAAGCTTTTCGTTAACCAATTTTGAGAGCCGAAAATGGGTCATTTGTCCAAATATTTTTAAATCACGGTTCAAATGGACGACTAAAAAATAGTTTGGGTGAAATGGCCAAAAAAAATAGTAAGGATGAAACTGGTTTCATCCTAACTTAAACTCGTTTCATCCTAACTTAAACTCGTTTCATCCTAACTTAAATTTAAAAAATAGCAAGGATGAAACTGGATACATTCTGTGTAAATTAAAAATAAGAAAAAATATTTGAAAATGGGCACGATGAAACTGGTTACATCCTGCCTATTTTTACATTTTTGTCCATTTAAACAGTATCAAAATCTAACTGTCCATTTCACCCAGGAATTATTGATTTTGGTCTTTTTAACCAGTTTTGTGTTTTGAGAGCGCATCTAGCTGTTCCATTGTTCCTGTGATAATTGCGTAGTAGCTCTTGGGCCAGCATGATGTTGTCTTGGATAGATCATCCAGACATAAAGGATGACTGAAACGGGCTAACCACCTTCTTAATAACATGCTTTAATCTGACCATAAGGATCTTAGTGATGTACTTGTAAATCACATTACAACATGATATAAGCCTAAAATCATTTAAGGAAGATGCGTTAGTAATTTTTGGTATTATACAAATAAGAGTAGCATTTACCTCTCCCAACATTTTAGCATTCGAAAAACAACTATTGATCGCTTTCACAAAATCGTCACCAATAATCCTCCAACAAGACTTGAAGAAGTGAGAGGAGAACTCATCGGGGCCCGGAGACTTGTCAGAGTCGATGGTTGAAAGAGCATATATGATCTCATCATTGGTGATAGGCGCCACCAGCATACTAGCTTCATCATCAGACATGACAATCTTTAATTCAATATTATCCCAAGCATTAGAATCAAAGGGAGTTGAATTTTTTTAACCAAACAACTCAGTGTAATAGGAAACACATTCACTAGCAATCTCCCTATCAGTCGTAAGTCTATTATCCATAGAATCAAAAAGCACCAAAATTATGTTACTCTCTCTTTTTTGCGCGATGGAGTTGTGAAAAAAGGGTGTGTTGTTATCACCCAACTTAAGCCAATTGACTTTTGATTGTTGCTTCTTCATACACTCCTCGTACCTTGTCTTCTTAGCATAGTCTTTAACAACAAATCTTTCGTTAGTGATTCCTGACTGATAAAGGGGAGAAACCTGCAAAGCTTTTTGATCTGTGTGCATTTGAATCTTTGCATCTATGACTTGTTCACTGAAATTGGCGAACTTGTCTCTCTTCCATAAGTTCTAATTGGATTTAACATTCTTTCACTTAGCTACAAACCTAAACATCAAAATACCTTGCACAGAAATATTCCAAGTATTCTTAACTACGTTATAGAAATCATACTCATATGTCCAAGTGTATAAACTGTTAGGATTAATGCCTTAGGATTAACCTCACAAGACACTAATAATTCTTTGGATCAACGTAGAACTAAAGAAAACAGAAATAAGATGCACTAAACGAAACAAAGAAAGACATAAGATTTAACGTGGTTCGACAAAATGCCTACGTCCACAAACGACTAAAATCAACTCTTATTATAGAACGAATTACAGAGAATAAACCACAACTATGACCAACAGGATGCTGCTCACAAACCCTAAACAATTCTCTATGAACCAAACGTTCTAAACCCTAAAATTCTCTAGTTATGAGAACTCTTCTCTGAATTGTGCTGTGTATTTTCCCTTAAGACTTGTACACATATTTATATAGGTTGCAAACTTGTCTTCCAAGTATATGAGTTATACTAGGAAACCTAAACACATCTACAAAAGGAAACCTTGAGTTTAACTAAATTAGGAAACCTCTAACTATACTAAATTAAGGAAACACCTAGACGATTCTAGAATACTCTAGAATCTTCCTAAGACATCGACAACATAACAATTCTCCACCTTGCCGATGTTTCCACCAAACTGAGCTTGATCTTCACAAGTTAACTGTAGCCTCAAATGCCCCTAGGGCCTCAACAACGAGCAGTATTGATCAAGCTGAGACACCTCTCCATCTTGACCTTCAGAACGACTTTCGTCAACATGTCTGCTGGATTATCTTCAGTATCAACCTTCAATAGTTGTACTAATCCGTTATCAACAACTTCTCGTACCTTATGATAATGAACATCAATATGCTTGGTGTGTGCATGATAAACTTGGTTTTTAGCTAAATGAATAACACTCTGACTATCACAGTTTACAACAACACTCCGTTGCATAATCCCCAAGTATTTAACTAAACCACGAAGCCATAATGCTTCCTTAACAGCCTCCATCACAACAATATACTTTGCCTCCGTAGTAGACAAAGCTACGATTGGTTGTAACATAGACCTCCAACCGATAGGTCCTCCACTTAGTGTAAAACAATACCCTGAAGTAGAACGACACTTATCCCTATCACTCGCATAATCAGAATCAACAAATCCAAATACCTTCAAATTCTGCTCATTCTCAAACACTAAACCAATATCCAAGGTCCCTTGAAGATATCTCAAAATTCCCTTCACCGCGTACTAATGTGCTCTCCCAGGATTAGCCATATAACGACTAACTAAACCAACTGCTTGTGAAATATCCGGACGAGTACAAACCATAACATACATCAAAGAACCTACCGCATTAGCATAGGGAACCTTTGACATAAACTCCTTCTCCTCAGTTGTAGCAGGACACAACTGTTTTGATAACTTAATTGTATGCGGAATTGGAACACTAATAGCTTTGGAGTTATGCATTCCAAAGCGACGAAGAACTCTCTCAAGATAGGATTTCTGAGTAAGACATAACTTCCCCTTTGATCTATCTCGAGTAATCTCCATACCCAAAATCTTCTTAGCTGGACCCAAATCCTTCATCTCAAACTCTAAACTCAATTGTTTCTTTAAAACATCAATTTCAGACTTGCTCTTTGCAGCTATGAGCATGTCATCCACGTAGAGTAAAAGATAAACAAAACCTCCATTTGGAAACTTCTTAAAGTACACACACTGATCATACTTGCTACGAGTATACTTTTGCTGCAACATAAACATATCAAACCTCTTGTACCATTGTCTTGGCGACTGTTTCAAACCATACAATGATTTCTCAAGTCGACACACATAATCTTCCTTACCAGCAACTTCATAACCAATGGGCTGTGACATATAAATGTCTTCCTCCAAATTTCCATGCAAAAATGTTGTTTTGACATCTAATTGCTCGAGCTCTAAGTCAAACTGCGCCACAAATGCTAAAAGGACTCGGATAGAAGTGTGTTTAACAACCGGAGAGAAAACTTCATTATAATCCACACTTTCCCTTTGTGCATATCCCTTAGCTACTAACCTTTCTTTGTATCGTACACCACTAACGACACCCTTGGAATCTGGAATTCCATCCTTTACCGTATAGACCCACTTGCACCCAATCTTCTTTCGAACCTTAGGAAACTTAACAAGCTCCCAAGTGCGATTCTTGTGAAGAGACTTCATCTCCTCATCCATGGTTGTTTTCCACTAAACGGCATGAGTATTACTCATTGCCTCCTCAAAGGTAAACGACTCATCCTCAAAAACAGAGAATGCATAAGATGAAAACTCATCAAAACCATAATGGACTGGTGCATGTATCTCACGTTGAGACGTCAAAGACGGAATATTCTCAACTTGTTGTTGTGTAGATTCCTCACTAGGAACCTCAAACTCAACTTCATCTTCTACAAGAGTTTCTTTTTCTTCTTCCATAGTAGATGAACCAGGAACCCTTTGCTCCACCTGCATCGAATCATCTTCAACACCGCTACTACTCTCACTTTCAATTTGAGAGTCCCAATCAGTGAACTTCTTTGAATCAAGCATCGCTTTCTCATTAAAGGTCACATAACGACTGATAATAAACTTATTCAGTTCTGGGCACCATAGCCGATACCCCTTAACACTTAATGGATAACCTAAGAAAATTATTTTCTTAGCCCTAACACCCAACTTATCTTCTTTCACATGAAAATATGATGGACAACCAAACACCTTCAAATTAGTATAATTGACGGGATTACCGTTCCATACCTCCATAGGTGAATTGCACTTAATAGTTGTTGATGGTGATCGATTCACTAAATAGCACGCCGTATTAACTGCTTCAGCCCACCAAATCTTGTCTAAACTTGCGTTTGACAACATGCACCGTGCTCTCTCAAGTAACGTTCGATTCATTCTTTCCGTTACTCCATTTTGCTGTGGTGTACCCTTGACTGTGAAGTGCCTAACGATACCTTGTTCCTCACAAAACTCCTTCAGTGGGTCTTCGATGTATTCACCGCCATTATCGGAACGTATCTTCTTAATCACACGACCAAGTTGTTTCTCTACCATGGTCTTCCACTTCTTAAACACCTCGGTGACTTCATTCTTATGCTTCATGGTGTAAAGCCAAACTCTCCTCGAAAAGTCATCAATAAAGGTCACAAACCACCTAGCACCTCCCTTAGAAACTGTACGAGAGGGACCCCAAACATCCGAATGGATGTAATCTAACATACCCTGCGTTTGATGTACAACGGTACCAAAACTGCTCCTACATTGCTTCCCGAAGATACAATGCTCACAGAAATCAAGCTTGCAAGTCTTTTCACCTCCAAGCAAGCCTTTACTACTCAACACGGACATACTTTTCTCACTCATATGCCCAAGACGCATATGCTATAAACGTGTTGACTCCACCTATTTATCATCAATTGATTGAGAAACCATAGCTCCACCACAAACTATATCTCCTTGTAAGAAATATAAATTACCATGTCTTTCACCGGTCATCTTCAAACTACCGTCGTAGTATACCTTCAAGAATCCATATTCAGCAACATACTTGTATCCAAGTGATTCAAGTACTCCTAACGAAATCAAACTCTTTTTCAAATCTGGAACATGTCTAACCTCTGAAAGTGTTGTGATAACACCATGCGAACGAACCTGTACCGTACCAACTCCAACTGTTTTGCAGGTTTTAGAATTTCCCATCATAACAGTACCACCATTCACCTCTCTATAAGTAGTGAAACAATCCTTTGAAGGACACATATGATACGAAGCACCGGAATCAAGCATCCAACCATTATTGAGATAACTCTTTGATGTAACGGTTAACACTTCCTCATCAAAACCACACATTGGGTCTTCTAAAACTTCACTGCCTTCCGCAACCGAAGCAACAATATTCTTCGAATCTGATTTCTCACGTTTCTCATCTCTTTCCTTAAGCTTGAGACAATCAGCCATAATATCTCCAGTTTTACGACAATAATAACACTCAATATCGTTCTTCTTGAAACGATTCTTCGACTTCTGCTTCTTCTTACTATTGTTTCCTCTATCAACAAACAAACCCTCGGCTTGTGCTTCATCGCTTAACTCTTGTTTCCTTAATGCCTTAGCTTGTAAAGCAGCGACCACATCATCGAAAACCAACTTATTGTCTCCTTCGGTTTTGACACTCAGCAAGTAGTCAACGAAAGCATCATACAATGGAGGCAAAGAACATAATAATATCATAGATTTTTCCGTATCAGAAATAGTCACACTGATGTTAGATAAATCAGAACAGATCTTATTAAACTCGTTAATATGATCAACCATAGGCTTACCTGAACCCATCCGAAAGGCATGAAGCATGCGCTTCAAGTAAAGATCCGAAGTCAAATCCTTTTGCAAGTAGAGATTCTCTAACTTATCCCACAACACCTTTGGAGGTTTCACTTGAAAAATTATGAGTGATCTCCCTTGACAAACATAACCGAATAGTTGTCCAAAACAAGGTCATCCCACTTATCATCACTCCATTCCTTTGGTGACGCTGCTGGTTTGTCCTTGATCACTTTGATTTGTTTCATACTAACAAGAATATCTTTAACATCAGTTTCCCATGATGTAAAATTATTATTCCCGTTGAATTTGATAATATCAAATCCATGCACCTTCGAAAAACTTCCACTTGATGTAGAACTAGACATCTTCACTTCCAACTATGATCCTCTCCACGCTTACCGCACCACTTGTTAGGATTAATTCCTTAGGATTAACCTCACAAGACACTAATAGTTCTTTGGATCAACCTAGAACTAAAAAAACAGAAATAAGATGCACTAAACGAAACAAAGAAAGACACAAGATTTAACGTGGTTCGGCAATATTCCTACGTCCACAAACGGCTACGATCAACTCTTATTATAGAACGAATTACAGAGAATAAACCACAACTATGACCAGCAAGATGCTGCTCACAAACCCTAAACAATTCTCTATGAGCCAAACGTTCTAAACCCTAAAATTCTCTAGTTATGAGAACTCTTCTCTGAATTGTGCTGTGTATGTTCCCTTAAGACTTGTACACCTATTTGTATAGGTTACAAACTTGTCTTCCAAGTATATGAGTTATACTAGGAAACCTAAACATAGCTACAAAAGGAAACCTTGAGTTTAACTAAATTAGGAAACCTCTAGCTATACTAAATTAAGGAAACACCTAGACGATTCTAGAATACTCTAGAATCTTCCTAAAACATCGACAACATAACATAAACCTGTAGGGCTTAGGTCCAGAACCACGACCAGAAAAGATGGTAAGAATGATAAGATAATGGTAAGAAATTTCGCTAGTACGAAATTCAGTAATTGAGTCAGGAAAAGTTTCCAACCACGTCATGTTGACCAACTATCTATCGAGCTTTCTCGTGATATGAGTTTCAGTCTCCTGGAAGTTCGACCAAGTGAAGACACAACCTACAAAAGGGTAGTCAAAAAATTTTGAGCATCTTGAAAGGCAACCCCGGAAATCAGACATACTTTGTTCCGAGACTGGATTCCCGCCTTCTTTTTCATGCGCGTAGAGACATGCATTGAAGTCGCATGTAAGACACCGAGGGAAATTATTTCCTATGAAAAAGATTTTGATGTTATCCCATAGTTGAACCCTTTGGGTTTCAGAATTGTGTCCATACACAATGGTACCAATAAACCAGGGTCCATTATGGACAGACAGACGCACACTGATATGTTAGTCACTGCTGCTAAGATGGTTGACTCTCACTATACTTTCATTCCAAATGAGCCAGATTCTACCCAAATCATGAATAAATAGTTTTCCAAGCAACACAAATGAGGATTGATGTTAGAATGGTTTTGTCCTTATTTTGTTCTTGAACTCTTGTTTCGTCAATGCCATAAACCTTAATATTGTTACTATTAATAAAGTTTTTCAACTCCGCTTGTTTCAAGGGGTCATTTAGCCCCCTGACGTTCCATCACTCCATATTAACTATCATTGGAAAGTCTAGCAGGTGACTTTGTCACCCGACCCGTCTTGTTTAGTTCAGTCGATATAACACTCATGTGTGATGTACTATCTTTGCTTGAGACTGCTTGATCAACTTCTATATAACATTATTAACTCCACCCGTATATTCCCCCTATTTTCTTAAAATTTTGAGAGGTTTGTAATCTCTTTTATAAATGTATCCTTAGCAGTATCTATTTCTATCTCTTCATCAAACCCATCACTTCCTTCGTCTTCAATGAGAGGAGTGAAAGTGTTGTTTACAGTAACCATCACAAGCCTCTGAGATAGCTGGATGAAAGGAGGAGGATGGGTGGATGCTCAAAACCAGGAGGGATGTTAGGGTCACAACCATCCTCCTGCAAATGAGTGACAACAACAGCCTCAATCCTAACTGGCTCACTACTCATCCTCATATTCTTCCTCTTATGTGACACAGGGACCCATTCACCAGCACTTGTCGAGTCCAGCTGTATCATCAAAACATTGTGATTTTTCTTACCATTTGTGCTTCTTTTTTCACACTTGCAGTGATATCTGTTGCAGGAGTTGTTGGAGGTTTTTTCACAAGATTAGGGCATTTCGCTTCATTGTGACAAAATGTAGAGCATACAGAGCATTGAGGGGGCTTCCAAAAATAATCCACTGATACGTTGTACCTCTTACCATCATCTGAAACCACTGGGATATTACTCTTTAAATCATACTTTGGGTTCACTTCAACACGTACTCATGCATAAGCCATGCGAGTTCTAGCTGTTGTTGGCCCATCTAGAAGGACAGGTTTCCCCACCACACTCATAATTCTACTAAGACATGCTGGATTGAAATGATACACTTGAACTCCTCCCAGAATCGTCCATATAGGAATAACTTGTATATTCTCCAATTCCTATTCAATGTAAGGTTCCCAAGCCCTAACAAGGAAAGGTACATTCGACACAAATACAAGTCCAAATTCGAGAGCCCTAATTCTGTCTTCCATAATGGAAAATTTGAGAATGTAAGCTCTCTGACCATGAATTGTCATTTCAAGGTTTCCTTTAATCTTCCATGCTCTCTCAACAGTTTTTTTAACCATATGAAATGACATTTTCTGACCCACAAAACCACCTACAACAATATTTTTATAACTACCCTCTTGTGCTTTTAGGGCATCTTGCGTAATTGAAACACCCAATTCACCATCAATCATTACAGGGGGAACATATTCTAAGTCCGCAAAAGAATTAGGGAGAGATTCAGGTCTAGATTTATTAGTTATCCCATTCTAATTCAAAATGGGAGAATCAACCTTTGTAGGTTTTTGCATTAAACACAACATCGGAATGACAAGAGTCACCAGATGTAACAATACCACCAATAACGAGATGATTAACAGGAAGAGGGGGGAAACAAGAGGTAATAAGAGAAATACCAGGATCAGGAGGGGGAGTATTAACCATGGCTATCGACGGTGAAGATTGACGCTCTCCTGAAAAACCTGCAACCCTAGTCGCCAAGAACGATGGTCAAAGTCGCATGGCCATAGTCAATTTCCCGTTTAATCTGATGGCTTTTTTGCTTCGGTCGGTTTAAAGTAAAGTGTGTAGTATTTTATTTCAAAATGATATTTTCTTCTTAATAAATAACAAATTCTTAAAACAAAATTATTAATAAAAAGCGAAGAGGACAAAGGGGTTGCCGCCACTTGCATGATGCCAAAGAGTATTATAGTATTTATGTAGAGAGGTGTGCACGGACATGCACACAAAAAAATGTGCACCTTAGTTACCGGAGGCAATTATCCCTTCCCCTATTTCGAATTATATAAATCTAAATTCTTATATATATATATATATATATTTAGCGCGTATAATGGTATGGAAGGTCACAAAACCCATATATGTATTTCTTAGAGACTGTTACTGTAGGATTTAGCGATAAATTTATATATATATATATATATATATATATATATATATATATATATATCCCTTCCCCTATTTCGAATTATATAAATCTAAATTCTTATATATATATATATATATATATATATATTTAGCGCGTATAATGGTATGGAAGGTCACAAAACCCATATATGTATTTCTTAGAGACTGTTACTGTAGGATTTAGCGATAAATTTTTTTCCATATTAGAAGTTGTCATGTGATTTCGCTTTCTGGATGTTCTTGTGGTATAAAAATTTTGTATCTTTTCTTTTGATAAATATAATATTTTTTTAGCTATCAGAAATATTTACATATATATTTATCGTATGAAACAAGAGTATATGCTGATCAAACAAAAAAATATATGAATCAAGAAAATATACTACAAAAATATAAATTTGCCATGGGTTAATTTCGTGGTTTGTCCCGATTAAGGAGGAGTGAGCATCCCATTTTCCACTCAGTCGGCTACCAATCCAAGTGGTGAAATTGCTCCCCTTTCCATTGTTGGATCTAATGATGACTCGCGGTAAAAGTTAGTAACAGAGAAACCAAGGGTCTAGATCTAATAAAAAAAATTCAATATTTAATCAAAACATTATACAAATTATTGGGTTGTTTGGTAACCATTATTTTAATGGATTATCATGTCATAATCCATCATGCAGATTATAATGAATTTTGTATGCGTTTGGTAACCATTTTAATAATTGCTTATTTTAATCATAATTGAAAAAATCCATTATTTCCATAAACAGGAAAAAGTTGTTTTGAAAATTTATTATAATCAATTATTTTTTCTAAGAAACTTAAATTGAATTTTTTCTTTTTATTTTCTCTAAACTATCAAGAGAGAGACAAAAAAACAATATATGACTAAAAAAATATCGTAGATCATTGTTCTTTCTTCTCCTTTTCGAGATCATCATTCTAATATAATCAATTATTTGAAAAAAATGTTTGGAAAAATTTATTTTGAAAATGATTATATCAAAATCATTTATCAATTTATGATTATTTATAATCATAAATAGATAATCATAAAATTTACCAAAAAAAACCTATGTGACACATTTTGTAATAAAAACGCTTAAAAGGGCCGGCTATATTGGTACATATTTGTCTCCCCAACTAAGAATTCCTAGCTTCAGTAGTGGTAAAAGTGGCAGCAGGTGTAGAATTGTTGAATACACCGAAAATGCTAGAAACCCTCCACATTTATACCCCAAAAAGTTTACACCTCTATGTGTCAACGATTTATTGGCTCACTTTTAAAATGGACCCTCTATTTTTTTCAGGTGGGATAGGGTGAGGATTAAATTTACGGTAGATGAGAGTGACACATAGGGGTGTAAAATGGTGGTGTATGAAAGTGGGGATGGCTAGCAGCTTCGATGAATACACCGTTTAACTCTGTTAATAATGTAAGTTATACAGTGTTCTATACTTAAAGCATTGAATTTGAAAATGTTTTCTTATCAAACAAGCAAAGTTGATATGATATATTAATAAAACAAAACAAAAAAGTCAAGCTAATCAAAGATCCCCATATCAATAATGTCTTAAGTTCTAAATGAAGTAATACTTGATCATTGTCCACCCTTTTCCTTTTTACATTGCAAGTTAAGGATTTAGATACGATTAAATTGCAATCCTAACAAGCTATTACAGCTTCATATGAGCTAGTTACGAGTGAGCCATGCTTGCTGGAGTGATTGTCTTTTCTTTGGTGCGGAAGTCACCTAGTCACAAATAGTACAATTATCCGGGTGTTATTAATCATTGTTTTTCTGGGTCTAATATAGAGTTTGTCAATTTGTAACCCGACACTGTCATTACAAATTGACAGTGCCAGTTGGAGAGGCTCTAAAATTGGGTATATAATAATATAATAAAGTAGAAAGGTTGCATCTAGATGTAGTGCTCTTGTTCCAGGCCTAGTTAGCAATTCGGAATGTCAAACGTACGAATATTATTGAGATTCGTAAAAGTTAAATCGGTCAAACATCCGGTTAACGGTTCATGATCCGGCAGTAATTTGGAATGACATATGTATGTGTATAATTTCTTATAAATACATGAAATCGGTACACAAAATTCGGCATGTATTTTACGCGAAGAAAAGATTAAATATCTTGAAAAATATCCGGGTTTGATTTTTGTACTAAATACTGATGTATATATGAAATATGTGAAACTTTGACGGCAGGTAACATTTTGTTCAGTGGAGTAAGCTCGAGTATGGGAGTGGGATTTAAGGGCCCAATAACTACTTGAGACAATTGGGGTCGGTTGCACAGAAATTTATTGGGCCAAATCAATATGACGAGTGAAAACTACAGCCACACCCATTTTCTCACCTTCCACCACTGTCAAATCCACGCGTGTAAAAGTTCACACGCGCACCCAAAATCGGCGTATAAATTCTGCCGAAACCCAAAATGTTCAAAATTCAGTTTTCTTTTTATTTTATTTTCAAGTTTAACCTCACTTTATGTTTTGAGATTTTGTATTGAGATTTTGTTCTGAGAGATTGAGATAGAGCCGGAGCGAGAGCTGAAGTATTGAATTATCGAGAGTTGCGAAGGAGCTGATTGAGAGATTCAATTTACTCAGCAAAGATAATCTGAAATTCAAGCCCAGGTTCGTTCGTTTTATCTTTGATTCTGATCTTGTTTAACTTTGATTCTGATCTTGTTTAATCTTAATTCGATTCTAGGTTTTAGTTTCTTTAAGATTATGATCTATTATTTTAAGTTACAGAGTTTAATTTAGGTTTTCGAATGGATTTTTAGATATTTTAAGCTTGTTTTTGAATTTACGATCAATGCAGATCTTTTCGATTCAATCTTTTAGTTTCGATTTCACAGAGTTCCAACTCCATTGCACTGTACTCATCTCTAAAGTTCTCCTAAAACTGCAACATGATTTAATAACACTCATCAGGGAAGGCATAACTTTATATGCATAACAGGTTATGCAGATACTCTAAACAATGCATAACTTGTCATGCAGTCAATGTTGGATCTGCATAAGATGTTATGCAGTTAAACAATGTGTGATGCAGGGTATGCTTAACCAATATAATAAGGCTTTTTATATGCATAACAAGTTATGCAGATACTCTAAATAATGCATAAAAGGTCATGCAGTTATTTTTGGATCTGCATAAGATGTTATGCAGTTAAACAATGTTTGTATTTTAACTGCATAAGCAGTTATGCATAATAAGTTATGCAGTTCACCATGTTTGCTTTTACTGCATAACCAGTTATGCATAATAAGCTACGCAGTTCAGCATAGTTGCTTTTACTGCATAAGCAGTTATGCATAACAAGTTACGCAGTTATGCATAGCTGCTCTTACTGCATAAGCAGTTATGCATAACGTTATGCATAGCTGTTTTTACTGCATAACCAGTTATGCATAACAAGTTATGCAGATACTCTAAACAATGCATAACAAATCATGCAGTTAATTTTGGATCTGCCTAAGATGTTATGCAGGATAGATATGATTTGATTTTTTAAATTTGATCTTTGTTGTTGTTGATTTGATATTTTAATTTTGAGTAAGAATTTTTTTTCTGAAGCAACATGCAGGATAGATATGTTTGATTTTTTCTCTTTTTGTGTTTTGCAGGGTGAAATGCCTGTTATTGCTTTTATATGCTTGAAATATACATTCATTCTTAAGGTTCATAAACAAGTACCTCTAAGCTTGAAATATGCTTCTTGAGCATTGCTTTCTTCATTGCTGCAAAGTCCCACCTTGCAGCTCTTGGTGTAACATTGGGATTGACCTTGACAATGTCTGATGATGATATCTCAGCTATGTTAGAGTGCTCAGCCAACCAAAGCTGAAAAAAAAGAAGATATTATGTACATTTATTTTATTTGTAATGCATATTTTGTTATGCACATTTTGTACTGCATAACATGTTATGCACATTTTATTTGTACTGCATAACTAGTTATGCAGATTTTTATGGTACTGCATATCTAGTTATGCAGACTTTTTATGCAAATATTTTTTAAGAAAGTTTAAAAAAGAAAAAAAAAGAACTCACAAGAGAATATACAGTGCAACCACCACAATTCCTGATAAGAAGATTGTCTCTTTTGACAGTCTTGATGCCATCCATCAGGTGTTGGTGAATTAGATCAGGAAAAGATACAGAATCCATGGTTTCCAAATCCTTCACCAAACCAACATACGAGACGTCCAGTGAGTCTCCCATTGATCGACAAAAAAACAGAACCACTAGCATGTAAAGACATGCAAGGAAAACAACTTCCTCTTCATGACCTTTCTGATCAAGTTTTTTCCATCAACAACCTTTCAATATCATCTATCCACACCTTTGTTACTTGTGATTTGGGAGTTTTATTCACAGCACCTGCTCTTGTTTTGCATGGGAATTGCTTGACGAGGGCAAGTGACTGAGTCATCCCTTTCTCTTCTTTTGAGGTCAGAATATCTCTTCCTCTGTTTCCTTTAACTCTTGGCATCTGAAAAATAACAGCAAGATCACTAGCCGTTGACTGTATAGACTTGTTTTCTGACACATTGAATGAATGATGACTCAAATCATCATGGTCATATGATAGAAGGACCTCATCCATCAGCTGGTTTCTCTTACCATCCAAGTATGAAATGTTCGCAGCATTTAACCAGTTATAGACTTTCCCAAATGGAGACACATTGATCATACTAGCCTGCAACGGACTAAAACCACCTCTTTCCCTTATCCTATTGAACAATGCAAGTATCCTTGGAAAACCTGCTCTATAAGTACCTCCTTGAGTTGCAGGCTTGGTCTTAGCTTTAAATGCACAAACAAAATAACAAAATAAAAAAGTATTTTACTAAGTTAGAATTGCTAATTTCACTGCATAACCTCATATGCCTTTTATCCAGGCTTATGCATAAACTGTTATGCAGATTTGTTAAACAGAAAGTTGTGTGCATAACCTATTATGCATAGTATATAACCTGTTATGCATTTATTTTTTGAACATAAGAAATTATATGGGGATAACATGTTATTAATGATTGCCAGGTTAACGCACCTTCTTTATAATAATTGATGCATAAGGGGGCAGGTTCTTCTTCTTCATTTTCACCTTGGTTCTTCTTCTTTTTAAGTTTTTCTGTTTGTTGGGGTTCACGTCTTTTTCTTTTCTTCCTATTATCAACAACTTGCTTGACTGAAACAGACAAATTGAACACAAAAGATACAATATAATAAGTACTTAAAAGTAAGAAAGGGGTTAAATCATCATGCCTTATGCATCATGCAAGTTATATACCTGCATAACTAGTTATGCACATAGTTGTTTTTACTGCATAACCAGTTATGCATACTAAGCTACGCAGTTCAGCATGTTTGCTTTTACTGCATAACAAGTTATGCAGTTCAGCATAGTTGTTTTTACTGCATAACAAGTTATGCAGTTCAGCATAGTTGTTTTTACTGCATAACAAGTTATGCATAATAAGTTACGCAGTTATGCATAGTTGCTTTTTCTGCATAACAAGTTATGCAAATAAGCTATGCAGTTCAGCATGTTTGATTTTACTGCATAAGCAGTTATGCATAATAAGCTACGCAGTTCAGCATGTTTGATTTTACTGCATAAGCAGTTATGCATAATAAGCTACGCAGTTCAGCATGTTTGATTTTACTGCATAACAAGTTATGCATAATAAGCTACGCAGTTATGCATAGTTGCTTTTACTGCATAACCAGTTATGCATAATAAGCTACGCAGTTATGCATAGTTATTTTTACTGCATAACAAGTTATGCACATTATGTTTCCTGCGTAACATATGTTATTTAAAAGTAAAACAAATGACTTATTATAGATGCATACCAGACAATTCCTTTTTCTCTTTCACAGAATCTTCCTTTGCCTTCATTGTAAACTCAATCAGTGGTCTTTCACTATCTGTTTCTCCATTTTCAAATTCAACATCAACAAGTAAAAATGATGTTAAAATCAAAGAAAAATAAAGTCATAAATGGAGAAGAAATTAAAATAAAATGATGTTGTTAACCTGATTGTGCTTCTGTTTCGTTCATTTTTGTCGAAATGTTCTTTCTAGGGTTTGTAATTTCAACTTAACTATTTTCTAGGTTGGTTTTATAGAGTATGAAATTGATATTTTAGGGTTTAAATGGAGAAGAAATTAACTCCTCAAATCAGTTACAGAGTTTTTGGTGGAGGAGAAAAGAAACTGCTGAAAGTTTTTAAACCGCTTAGGGTAATAACTTCTCAGGAGAAAAGAAAAACCGCTTTAGTTCGAAACTGCCGAGGGTAATAGAGTAAAAACATATTTATATAAAACTTTGGGTGCGAGCATATCCAAAGTTAATTATGGGCCTGACGGTAAGGAAATAAATTTTTTTGGGCCTGCGCCTAAAATTCGCATACGACGATCTCTACTTCGGATCGTCAATAAGGCAAATAAGTCGGTTAGCTGAAAAAGTCTTTATGTTGCATATGGAATTTCAGTTGAACGTCCTTATAGATCGGGAATGTTTGGTACGCAATAATTCGCGAATGATTAGGCGAATTTCTAACTAAGGTTTCGGGTTTTAGAGCTTCTCCAAAAAAAAAAAAAAAAAAAAAA